>NW_007579438.1:48777-118007 GCF_000690725.1 Stegastes partitus
AATACTGCCTGACGCGGGACGTTTCTGGTCTCGAGCACCGCGGATTTACTCCAGCTGGCACGCGCACGATGCTAGAAAACAATATGGAATGATAACGAACGACAGCGTGGGATGGGCAGGCACTGAGAGCAGCTTTAACTTCCCCCGGTGGCGGCTCCGCTTCGAAATGGTAGGACTAAACCTGCTCCGGTATAATGTAGTAGAGTGTCCCTTCCTATTGGTGTGCTGTTTCTTGTTTTCCCCGCAATGCGAGGAGTTGAATGAGTAACAGAGGCTACGCAGCTCAAAGTGGAGCAGAAAGCGACGGTGTAATTGCATCAATTCCTCTGACTGTCAACAAGCCAATTTTCTTCATTTTTTTCTGTCTTTTAGTTTGTTGCAGCGTCCGAAAACCATGGTCCGATCCGTGACGTTTTTCTATGGAGACAAGCTGTAGCTAAATTTCATTCAAAATCTGGACAATAAAACATCCCTATGACGATGGCATATAAACATACTGGCAAACACAACTCAGAATCAACACCGAATCGTCAAAATCAGCCCCCAAATTCGGCACACACACATGACACGTAAATTATCCCATAATGTAATAAAATCTTAACTTTCGCACTCGATTGCCCCGTTCATTCCGTCGGCGTTTTACGTCAAACACACCAAAAAGGCGGAAGCAAGCAACCTGGGACGCTTTCAAGTTTAAATTTAATTGACACAAAGCTCTTTTTTACTGTAATATGTGCGCCGAATTTGCCCCAAACCTCCCAAACAGCAGGCGATGTAATGTCACACACGAACAGCAAGTATGTCTTTCATAAAACAAATGAACTTTAAAGTCCCGGAGTTCTGAATGAAGTTTTGAGCGACGTTGCTTGTGTGCCGGAAAAAGAGACGTATCGGCGTTACACAGGCTTTATCACACCGGCAAATATGGTTTTCGACCTCTGACGTCGGGCGATTAAGCGGACATCATGCCTTGCTATATGTGTGTGTATGTGTGTATGTGTGTGTGTGTGTGTGTGTGTGCGTGCGTGCGTGTGTGTGTGTGTGTCAGGTGTGCAGTCGCGGGGGAAAGTTGTTGAGCCCGCGGCTTTGTGGCGGAGCTTGCGGCGGCAGGCCCGTCTCCTCCCGTTCGGTTCGTCACGCGGGACGGTGGAAGGCCAAGTTGAAGTTCAGCGAAAGCCTCCTCCTCTCAGTCTGTGGATGTGTGGATGTTTGTGCATGTTTGTGTTAGTCAGCAGAAAATGGCCGCAGTTAGAGCCAGCAGGCTGAGTTAGAATGGCAGGCCGACAGAGGGCCTCCTGACAGAGGGCCTGTCGGCTGCTGAGAAAACACAGATCCGCGGCTGGCGGAGGCAGCGCTCCTGAAGCCGCAGCACAGTTGGAAACACTCAGTGGAAGATTCAACTTCAAGTTGGGCAGTTTACTGCTCACCAGCAGCTCAGAGCGACTGCAGGGCAGAGCACCGTCTAATGTTGTCCCCCGTCAGTCCCATCAGATACATGACACAGCTACAATATTATCTGGTTTATTTGTAGCTGCATCAGTAGTAACAATCCACTGTCAATATATGATATTAATAAGTATATGTTTTTTGTTTTGTAAGAGTTTGTCGTATTTTTTTCATACTTCATCCTTTATTCTATACATTTGCTCATCTTTATGTATCTATGGCCTATGTACCTTGCTACTGTTATGGGAAGGTGGACACTGCTATGGTACTTTTGTGTGGAATTATTTTTGAATTTCATTTATTATGAAAACTAAATATAAAACTAAACATCAGCTTTTTGCAGTGGTGGACAAAGTGTTCAGAACTTTACTTAAGTAAAATTAGCACCATCACACACAAAAAGAAACAAAAAACAAATGTTACACGCTACAGTCCTGTATTGTAATGTACTTAAAGTATCAAATGTAAGCATTCAAAATAGAATAGAATAAGCTCATCATTTTTAAATGCACAAGCTGAATTTGTTAAGTAGCCAGACTGTTGGGTCTACTGTCCAAATAATGTAGTGCAGTAAAACGTAGGTTACTCAGTTGTATAAAGATGGCATATAAGGTCGCATTAAATGGAAATATTCTGGTAATGTAGTCTAAGTAAGTGCTTTAGATTTGTATTAAGGTAAATGTACTCATATACATCCCATCGCTGTTTTGTAGAAGCACATCATGCCCTATCACTATGAATAACACTGAGGGAAAAACAGCCAAACTATGTCTAAGCACGGAAACACAGTGCTGCTTTGTTTTTGGGAAAACCTACACGCTGACTTTTTTATGTGTAAACAACACGTTAAATGATGTCTGCAGATCGACAATTGTTCGGCATCACTTCAGTAGAGACGAGTGAACACTATGAACTGCTACGGTTCCGATCCAAGTCGTGTATAACTGCAATAATGCCAGAGCGTAACGGTGATGGCTGCTCTGCTGTAGCTGAATGTGAGGCTGGTCCTGAGATGAACTGTAGAGTGTGTTGTAAGGCCAGTTTGGGGAGGAAGAGTGCAGCAGCGGCTGCAGCTTTAAGCTCATTGTTTGGGATGGGCTGAAATCATAACGTCATTTCAGTTCTTTTTCTTTTATTCTTCGCCCCCTCATCCTCTTCCCTCTCTAAATGACACAATCCTCCATGTTCCCTTACACCTCCGGCCATATTCTCCGAAGAATCAATATTTCGAACTTTCTCTGTGTTTTCTTTCCTGCGGGGAATTTTTCTGGGGCATAAACTTTTCCAGGGTGTCATCGTTTCTGGAGTTAACGCGGCAGTCATCCGGGGCAAACAGCGCTCTCTTAAATGTGGATTCTTCGAAAAGCCTCCGTTAAACAGAGGAAATGCAGCATTTTCTCTAACCCG
Source organism: Stegastes partitus (assembly GCF_000690725.1). Classification (NCBI taxonomy): domain Eukaryota; kingdom Metazoa; phylum Chordata; class Actinopteri; family Pomacentridae; genus Stegastes; species Stegastes partitus. The sequence goes on from NW_007579438.1 coordinate 51,631, forward strand.
GAGGTACCGCTGTTGAACTGAGTCAGCGGGGAAGAGCATGTAGAAATCCGAAAGAAGTGACGACGCAGTGGGAATTGAAATTCTCAGCTCAGGAATGTTTATGTTAACGCAAAGCCCGGTTTTATTCAGATCCTTCTCATCAAAATGATGTTTTCTTCCCTCTCTCTGTCTCAGGTAAAACTACACTATGCTTCCTCTCTGCCCCAGACCACAGTTGTTGCACTTCGTCGGAGCCTACCCCTCATCATGTTGATGTGTCATTATCCATGATACTTAGTTGATTTGACAATGCATTGTGTATAAGAAAATTGAGTTATATCTTAATTTCCACAATTTTAGTAATTCTTTGCTACAGTTGCAGTCACTGGTCAGAATAGAACAGGCTGTAATATGAATCCCCCAGTGATATCAGGGGCAGGTATGCTAATTAGGGACCTGAATTAACATTTGGCTTTTATATGAAATATTTGGTAATTCATGTTTGAAAGACTTAATTAGATTACTCTTCTCTATGGTATTGTAGTCAGTTAGTCTTTCAGTATTGGCTACTTTGTGTGTGCATCTGTATGTGTATATCTGTGCAAAAGTATTCCCACGTTGTAGACTGTTTGTATAGGGACGAAGAGTTCAGTAAAAGCAGTTCCATTGTGTTCTGTGGATGTATATTAATATATTAACCAATAAGGCAGAAGATGAGGGACAAGCAGTTTAGCTGTCAGAATATATTAGTAGATTTTCTGTAATACCCGGTTGCTCCACCAGGTGGAGCCTTGTACTGTCCAATGACAGTGATGTTTCAGGTAGGTTGCTGGCTGCCCTTTAGTGTACATCTAACAAGGTCACCACCCTGCTGACGAACTGCTAGCTGTGGCATTCGTGTTAATGAACCCTGTGTCGTAAAGTTGTTAAAGGGTGTCTGGTTGCTATCCAGTTTAGCTACATACCTGCGGCTAATGTTATCAATAAACTAAGATTTTCAAATATCTAATAATGGTCCCCAACATTTAAACTCGAGTGAATAAAAGCATTGGTGATGCTCTGCTGTGGGTATGAGTATATTTTAGAGGTGGCAGGAAGTATTGACAGATTTCCTGGACTGATAAAGTTGCTGTGTCAGTATGTGTTGACATCAGATTTTGAGCTGAGCAGCTGTTTTCAGCAGCTGTACCAATGTTAACTATGATGAACAAGCCACTCCATCATGTACATCGGATATGAGGATTATTTTGACATCAAATTGCTGTGAAGAGATTATTAATGTTACAGGTTTTCTACTGTGGAAGATTGCAGCTTGTTTGCTGTGTTTCATATCATAGATTTTGTTGGGCCCATTGTTGAAAAGTAATTTTCAATTAAGTTTTTGTTATTTCACTTTTAATTCAGTGCTGCAAGGTGGCTTGGTGGTTAGTACCATTTCCTCTCAGCAAGAAGGTCTCCGGTTCGCGTCCTGGTGAGGACATCCGGGATCTTTCTGCGTGGAGTTTGCATGTTCTCCCCGTGCAGCGTGGGTTCTCTCCGGGTTCTCCGGCTTCCTCCCACACAGTCCAAACCCCCCCCCACTAGACATGTGCTGAGTTTTGTTTTGTCCAATGATTAATCAGTAGTTCATTGTTAACATGGCTGACTTTATATTTAGGAAATTATCAGAAAATTTTCCTCACTAGTCCTGACTTGTTGAGAAGACCTCTGTCAAAAGGTCATGTATCAAAAGACTTTTGTAGCATATCCCACAGAAAGACCAAGAGACGCTTGAAATGAGGGATTTAGATTTAATGGAAATCCCAAAACCAATGAAAGGGCTGAATACAAAACACAAACAATAATATACAGTATATTAGTTATCTTTCCATACAGTTTCATCTCTTTACCAGATCACATTAGGCTCATGTTAACTCAGTTTAATAGTGTCATTATAGATTTGAACCAAGTTAAGTCACAAACCATATCTTAATATTATAGTATGATAACAGATACTAACCTTCTGCCTTGTGAGGGCCAATACACTAAACATTTTTTTCTGTGTGCTTTAATTTTACAATTTTTCTTTACACTTCACACTGCTGCCGAAATGATCAGTGTTTCATATTTGATACACTGATAATTTCCACTATAGAGATGACAATGTCTTTTTTTTTCGTTTTTTTTCAAAAAACAGTTTCAACTTAAGGAGCCTTTATTGACAAAAGTAAGCTCAGCACTGGATGCGCCAACGCTCCTTTTCCAAGAACTTTTGAATCGCTTTGCTTGATACTGTACATCAGTCCAAGCCGTCTTTGGCAAGTATGCCAGGTGGAGAAAGTACTGTGCTGAATTTCATATTGATCAGGTAACTGGGGATTAGGGTTGAGTGGTTTTAAGCTGTCAGGACTGTTTAATTTGTCCATTATAAAAGGTTGACTGTTGACCATAGCCATTTCTTTGTAGGGATTGTAGAGAAGCGTTGTTGAGTCTGCTATGAGAAGGGGACAGGGCCAAGCTCAGAACACCCTTGACAGGGTTAATCTGGCACTCCCAAAGATCACCTGCATGACTGTAGTGGGGCAAGCTCTCTATGTATCAAGCTCTTTTACCTGCATTGAGTTCATCATTTGCACCAATGAATTTAGTGCACTGATCACACCACATTTGACGGACAACATGTCAAAAAACAATGAGAAATTTCAGGCTGTTGATGAAGGCATCAATGGGTATATCTCTATATTCTCTAGCATCACAATGTGACAGGCCTGTTAGTAAAAGCAGGTCAAGTGCAGACCATATAGTTTGTGCTGTTTCCTATCCTCCATTATGACAAATGGATTGAAGTAGTCCATGCTGCAACATGTGAAGGGTGGAGAGGCCTCTACACATTGTAAATGCAGGTTACTTCTCCTTTGGTCCTCTGGAGGTCTCCTTAGTCCACGGCAACACACACTGTTGGGTGTAGGACTCAGCTGCTATGTTCATTATAGGAATCCAGTATCAATGCAATTTTACAATTACAATACAGTTTCATTTAGCAGACGCTTTTATCCGAAGGGATAAAATTTTCAGTTGAATGTTGTAGTGCAGTGTACAACATCATTTCACAGCACTTAAGATTCAAGATTCAAGAGTTTTATTGTCATATGCACAGCAAAACAGGTAGTTGTACTACACAATGAAATTCTTACTCTGTTCAATCCCCCGAAAAGACGATACATTAAAGATAAATAAAACAAGCCAAACTTACATAGTTAGGTGAAGACCTTATGCATTTTGAACAGAAAACCCAACAATCCCAAGTTGCCTTTGGACTCCCTCTGAGCAAGCAATAAGCAATGGTGGTAAGGAACCCAAAAACACCCCTTAATAGGGAGGGGAAACAAAAAAATCTCTGACAGAAGCAGGCCCAGGGAAAGCAGCCATCTGCTTTGACTGGTTGGAGTGAGAGTGAGGATGGGGGTAGTGGGGGACAGCAGTAGGGGTTGGAGTGGGGATGGCAGGATAGCAGATGGAGAGCAAGCAATACAAACAGAACAATGAATATTTTGGAGGTTGGTGAGGTTGGTGAGACCAGCGGTTGCAGATTAGAGACGTGTAGCAAGATTTTAACTTCTATCCTGGATTTTACGGGTAGCCAATGGAATGAAGCTAATATGGGAGAAATACGATCTCTCGCACTGCCTCCTGTCAAAAAATCTTGGCAGCCACATTTTGGATCAGCTGTAGGTTTTTTGGAGTGTTATTGGGACATCTTGATAGTAAGGAATTACAATAGTCCAGTCTAGAAGTTATAAATGCATGGACTAGTTTCTCAGCATCACTCTGAGACAGAATGTTTCAGATTTTTAGGATATTATGTACATGAAAGAAGGCTGTGCTATAAACTTGCTTTATATGTGTGTTGAACAACGTGTCCTGGTCAAAAATAACTCCAAGGTTCTTTACAGTAGTACTAGAGGCTGAGGCAATGCCATCAAGAGTAACTATCTGGTTAGAGAGGGTGTTTCTGAGGTATTTAGGGCCAAATACAATAACTTCAGTTTTTTTTCTGTATTTAAAAAAAAAAATGCAAGTCATCCAGGCCTTTATTTCCTTCAGACATGCCTGGGGTTTGACTAACTGCTTGGCTTCATTTGGCTTCATAGATAAATATCTATATCTAACAATGTCTAACAATGTAAATGTATGCAGTGCTTTCTAATCCTATTGCCCAAGGGGATCATGTACGAAGTAAACAATATTGGTCCTAACACAGAGACTTGTGGAACTCCGTAACTAATTCTGTTGGTGGGAGGGAAGAATCATCATTAACACAAAAAACTGGATCTGTCTGATAAATATGATGTAAACCAATTTAGTGTCGTTCCTTTAAGTCTATTAGCACGTTCTAGTCTCTGTAGTAAGATCCTGTGATCCACTGTATCAAATGCAGCACTGAGATCCAGTAGAACCAGTATAGAAACTAGTCTACTGAGGCTATAAGAAGATCATTAGTGACCTTCACCAGTGCTGTCTCTGTACTATGATTCAGTCTAAATCCTAATTGAAACTCTTTAAACAAACCATTTTCCGTGCAGATGGTCACATAATTGGCTTGCAACAGTTTTTTCATGAATTTTAGAAATAAAGGGAAGTTGGATATGGGCCTATAGTTAGCTAAAACACCAAGATCTAGAGCAGGCTTTTTGAGAATTGATTTCATACATAGGGAAGCCTTTTCCTTGAGGTTTTGTCCTTTTGTTTTTGTGGGCTGTCAGCATTATCACACAGTTGTATTTTGGGTTGACAATGGGTTGCTTGAATGAGTCAGAGTAAGATGAAAGGCAGTGTTACCTGCCCACCTTGAGGATAGCATCTGAATCGAGAAAAACATCTGGGTGGTGCAGTCTGTTGCTCAGCGGTAGTAGACTTCCTTTGACAGCATGACTTCTCTCATATGTTTGACTTTGTAGATCTTGGATTATGACATGTTCAGTGCTTTTCTCTTCACTTACTGTTGAAAGTTTGTTTGTGTGATATGTTTTCTTAGCCTGTTGCAGGAAGTGGGCTGCAGCCTTGCCAAGTCGGTACTGTGATGAGAACTTGTTGAAGCGGTCAATCAGACTCATTGTTTTTGTGTTTGTGTGTTTGCTGTGTCTGTGCTCGTTTGATTTCTGGATCTATGTGTAGGTTTACTTCAACATTTCTTGGTGAAAGTATTTTCCTTTCCCAGAGCAACATTGGACCAGTGAGTTGGTTAGACTTAGTTAGCTAATTTACAGTTTCTCTTCAGGATACACTCTCTGCTGGATCCTTTCAATGGGGACATAAAACCACTGTTGGAAGGTTATGCTTTGACAGACCCTCTGGACTCTGGAAGTGCTGTGCATAGTTTTTGTTTGTTTGTTTGTTTATGTAGTATAAGACTATATTTGATTCTGTCCAGAAGTCATCTTTTGTAAAAGTATAACCAAGCTCTTTTCTGGCCATATTGCATATTAATATATGGTGGTTGGAACACTAACCCTGCACTTTATTCAACCCAGGGTATTGCAGTCAACTTTGTGGAACTGTCAAAAAAAAAACAACCCAAAAAACAACAACAGTGAATCACTCCACCATCAAATTTCCAGTATGTTAGTCTCCCTGGTGAGTACATACAACTGTACCCTTCTATGCTCCAGCAAATCCCTGAGAAGGCCTTTACAGCATAGTTGTGAAAGACCAACTTTGGAGCATATCTCTTTTGCTTTATGGGCCAACTGGATTTTTTGTTGTCTGTGATTGTAAGTCCAACTGTGTAAAAGTCTTTTGCGATGAATTGGGATTGCAGAGGATATGAGCGACTGTTTTCTTGGCTAGGTATTTGACCCATGCTTCGCATGCACAGAAAATATGTATTTTCGTTTGATATTTGTAAGACTGTGCTCCATTCTTTTATCACAGTAACCAGGTAGTTCACCTGGTACTTGGTATTTGTAGTCTTTCTCCTGGACACGGAAGTGGTAAAACCATTTTTTCTGTGTCAGACATGAGAGCAATGGGATACTGACTAAACCATACAAGTTCAGCCATGGAAGAAGGTGTCCGTTAAGGTTTGTGTTGCTTTACTCTGAAGAACAGTTGAACATGAAGCACAGTTTTGCTAGCTTTTACGATTGTAGATACCTTTATGGGGAATGTAACATCTTTCATATTGTGTAGTCCTTGTCATATTTCTCATAGCTGTAAAGCCTGTGTCGTACATGACTGAGTCTTATTTCAGTCAATTTCTTATTGTCAGGTAAGTGCTGCTGTTGTCTAAAGGGCATGATCATCTCATGATGTCCCTGGCCATTTTTTCTTATGCCTTATTTGATTCTGTCTCAGAAAACAAAATCCTCTTGTGGGACAGTCTTGTCATCTCCTTCAGCATCCTTAAAATCTAACTTCAAGGCACTAATCACATCCATCTGCCTTATTAAAGAGAGTTTTGTAACATTGACTCTGTGACAAAGACAAGATTCTTTAAAAAAAATAAATAAATAAATTATTAGACCACCTGTCATAAAAATGAGAAAACAAATATTTTAGAAATCTTTCAAAAACCTGTGTATAACTAAAAATGTTATTGTTATTTATTTGGCAAATAACAAACCGAAACAACTAAATGGTTCCTTTTCGCACATAACAACCCAAAAACTGAATTTTTTGCATACCTTGGTAACGGCGTGCATTCTTGCTGGCATATCTTTTATTTACTTTCTGACAGACTTTTTTTGTTGTTGAGTTCTAAATAGTTTCTAGCTGTTCCCACTCAGGCTGGACCCGAATGTCCGAATGTTTGGTCGCTGTGGTGGTATCCGGATATTAATGTTGAGATTCGAATATTCACCGCACTTCATTTAATTGGTTAATGAGAGCATACTGGGCATACTAATAGTGCAGTAAGCAGTGTACAAAGTAAACAACAAAGATTAGCTAATGCAACCTTAAGGTGCTCCTAAATGGGTTTTGATCAGAAAAGAAAGTGTTTACCTTAACTGAGGAGTTTTGCCCCTTCCCACGATGAGAGACAACTATATTTTATTTATTAGAAACAAGTTGTACCAGTGACTTGACTGCAATGAAGTCATTTTACTCGAAGAAAACGGGGCTGGATTGTATTAAATACTGACGAGAAATCCAGCTTTGGCATATGTTCTGGGTTTGACAAAGTGTTTTGTAATGGGATACATAAGCGTGACTACATCTTCTATACTATGGTTATTTTGTTTTCTTTTTTTTTTTATATTGTTTTCTTCACCTTTTGGCTTTATTTGACAGGACAGTAGAGAGGAAGACAGGAAAGTGGGGAGAAGAATGAGGGAAGGACCTGCAGCAAATGGCCATGGGCTGGATTCAAAACCCATGGCTGCTGCGTCAGGAACTGTAGCCCCTGTTTATGGGCTGCCCGCTCAAGCTGTTGCATTGTTGGTCTTTTCTTGTGATTTTCTAATAACAGATTTGAGGCATATTGGCTAATAATGATTGTAGTCTTTAGGGCACCGTTTTATCAGGAGGGGTGAGGGGTTTTCCAGGCTAATGATGTTGTGTCAATATCAACAGAAGATGAAAAAATATTTTGTCAAATAAGGGAACGATCTGCACTACTCTGGTTGTTGCATAGATTGCATGCCAGTGCAATGAACAGTGCCACCATGAGCTCATTACAAGAGCAGCATTTTTAATTTTTTAATTTTTTTTAATGTTTGTCACATAAGAAGTTTTTTGAACTCTGATCATTGTATTGTTAGTATTTTTGTCCCTTTATTTGAGTCGCCATGTGGTAGTGTTTCTATTTTACAATCGCTGTAAATTGCTTCCTAATATGCAGGTGAATTTTTCTAACTCTTCTCTTTTATTACACCTTGTGGTCTTTCCTCTCTTTCTCATTTTACCTTTTTAAGAAGCAAGAGCTTCTTTCATTCAACTCAAGCAATGATAGTCTGCAGATTCAATTAGTATATTCAGCATTTCAAGGTGGTTCATCAGCTGTCAGAAATCGTACATTTTCTTCAGAAAATCTCCTGGTTAGTGTAATGCTAAGAGCCACTACTGTTGCTCTGCCTACTGTTCTGCTTTTCATTTATTTAATTTTCTTCCTTCCTTTTTTTGACATGCCACTACTCCTAAGCACTTGCTGTTAGAAACAGGGTCCAACGCTAAGATGTGTGTTGTGTTATTTGCATGTTTAACAGATGTGTGCAATGAGTATTTGTGCTGATAATCTGTAATGACTTATCTTAATTTTTGTATGAATTCTAAAATGAATGGGGGCCTAATGGCATACAGACTCAACTTTCTTTGCATCTGGTAAAAACTTAAATGAGCTACATTTAATCACAATCAGTTAATTTGTCTCCATTTGCCAAAATTGCTTGGTTTACCTCTAAATCGAAGGGTTTTGCAACTTTTTTGAGGTTTCACCAGTGTGTCATGTGACCAGCTAGAGCGTGGAGCCGTCTTTTCAGGACACAGTCAGAAATGTAACTAGTCCCAAACACAGAGATTTAGCTCCTTATTCACATAATAGACATCAAAATATAGCCACAAGGCTCATCTCTCTCATAGTCCCAACATCTAACTCAGTTGAAGATTTGTATTTAAGATTTTAACCTTAGCCGACACCTAACCCACTGTCAAGCTCTTGTTCACTGCAATAACTGCAGGCTGACTTTGTCCTTAGCTCCCCACTTCTTAAACTTGCAGTCTCTTCCTTTAGTGCTTAAAGCGTGGACACATGCTTCATATTCTGATGCTCAGCGACTCAAGCTCTAAATAAAAATATCAAAATTACAGCTTAAAAGCCTCATTCTTTGTCAGAGATTGATCAGGTGTAACACAGCAGGCAGATTGTGGCAAAGTGACTAACTTTAATCAAAAATACGTACTGGTAAAATTACAGAAGAACAAACAAATGGTGGCTGATGAACAAGGGGGAAATAAATCCATACACAGACGGATAATCCAAAGAAACAAGTTCAAAAATACACAGGGACGGAACTAATCCTAAAACTGAATTTCAGAGAAACAGGCAGGCAAGCAAAATCCCAAGCATCAGGGCAAACAGGCTGGACCCATCAGGACAGTGGCAGAGAAGCTGGTCAGGCAGCCAGGGCTGCTCACGAGGCTGATGGAAAGCAGATGGTCAACTCTACTTCATTGTTTTATAAATTAAACTTATAATTCATATTAAATAAGGAGCTATCTTTGTGTTAGCTGTGAAGGCAAAATTTAATTTACCAGCATTATAGTGTATACGTTGATGTCTTGCTAGATCTCCTTTTGCTTTATAATTTCCAGTTTCTTACCATGGACACAGTACCTCTAAAGCAGCCTGTAGGCCTCCTCTTTTTAGAAGCAGTGGACCTAAATCCAAACAAGCACATTTCAATTTTAGCAATGTGGCATACATTATGATTATGGTGGAAAGTTAGCAGTTGCCATGTCAACTAATATCTCATGATACTGTGAACATTCCAGTGTGAAGGAAGACTGTTGAACATAACCCTTCTCAAAGTTGTATTGGTTAAGAGTGCATGTGAGAAGTTATACTAAGTGTTTAGTTTGAAAAAACAAAAACTTTTTTAGAGTTTACATGAAACAATTATTAAAGAAAAAAAATGTCCAGTGGAAGATGATGAATTCGAAACAATTCTTTTACGAAATTGTGATTTTTTTTAAACACAATGTAACGTAGTGCTACTGACTTACCATTGAGAAACACATTTTTCAAACCTTCCATTATTCATTAACTGTCCATTATATATGAGTAAAAATCCAAAAATTGCTCAGAATAATGGAGGAAGAAAAGGAAAAATATCCAAGAATCAAACCCAGCAGTGTTGAAGTTTTCATTTTAGGTTTGTAGTACTGCTGTTTGCTGTCTGTGTGTTATACTTGGTTTGGCTACTGATTCTTGTATCTGTACTGTGTGTGTGTGTGTTCATCTGTCTATCATGTAGGATGAGTTCCATCCGTTCATTGAGGCTCTGCTGCCCCAGGTCCGTGCCTTCGCCTACACATGGTTCAATCTCCAAGCCAGGAAAAGGAAGTACTTCAAAAAACATGAAAAGAGGATGACTAAAGAAGAAGAGAGAACTGTCAAAGATGAACTGCTGGGGGAGAAGGCAGAGGTAAGATGAATAATTGGAGTGAATTCATTTTTTCTAACAAAACAAATACAAGACTTTACGCCTGACTCTTTTTACACTAAGCATACTAATACGCTTGTGAAATGCATTATTCAACACATTACTTGGCTTATCTCGCTACACAATATCATGCTGTTCCTAGGTGAAACAGAAGTGGGCCAGCCGTCTTTTGGCAAAGCTAAGAAAGGACATTAGACCTGAATGCAGAGAAGACTTTGTCTTATCAATCACTGGGAAGAAAGCTGCATGTTGTGTCTTGTCAAACCCTGACCAGAAAGGCAAAATGAGACGCATAGACTGTCTACGACAAGCCGACAAGGTAAATTGTAAACTGTTTTTTGTTGGTGTTAGTTTTGTTTTTTGTATTTTGTCTGAAGAGTGGTTGGGTGGGTATTTTTCCTCATCCTTGACTAAAATCCTGGATGCCTGGATTTGATCAAATCTGGTACAAATATTCACTTAGACTCAATGGCTCAAATCAAAGACATAATTAGAATTTGATGATTAAAGGTTAATGTGACCTCAAAAAACACATTTGAGCCTTAGTTTAAGAATTCGTACACTAATTGTGACAAACTTTCACAAAAAAGTTTTCAATACATATATGAGTCTGGACAGACATAAATCTACTGGAACCTGCAACTTTATGGGTTGGCAGAGGCATACAACTGCGAGGCAGCAATTTCAGTTATATTTCGGAATGGAAGTAAGGTGAAAATTATTTGGAATTCCACTGTCTGCGTCCAGTGACAGTGGTAATACAGTCAGTGTTCACATCAGTCACCTCAATTGGAAAAAGTTAGAAACTGGTCAGAAAGTAAGGCACAGTCTGAAAAGTCAACACTACAGTTTGGTCTAAAATTTGGGCAAAATGTTAATGTCTAATCCAGTTTTTTAGTTATTTTGGTAATTAAAAACATTTTTATCATCTAAGCAGTTGGCAATCTGATGCAACTTTGTTCATCAAATCAAATCAAGTTTATTGTCATTTTGCTGTGCATACACAGTAGTACAAACAAGAAGAGAGAGCGTTTCTTCAGGATCCAATAACTCAAAGCAATTAAATAAAGAAGTGTTTGCATATCCGGATCAGCAGTTCAGCATTCCGACAGCTTGTGAAATTAAGCTGTTGATCATCCTGGAGGTTCTTCCTTCAGTGCTCTGGGAACCTTTCCCTGAAGGCAGCAGTTCAAACAGTTTATGGAGAGGGTGTGAGGATTCCCTGACAATGTTCAGTGTCCTGCTCCTACAGCATCTCTGGAAAAGTTCAGAGCTACCTGCCTGTCTGTCCGCCCGAACGATGTCATCTCCTCCAGCTGTATGGCCGTCTGGGTTGTTGTCATGGAGCCATGTTTCTGTAAAAGCAAACACACAGCAGTCCCTCCACTGTCCGCGGGCTTCTCCCAGCAAATGTAGCTCCTCCAGCTTGTTGTCAAGGGAGCGGACATTGGACAGTAGGAGCGACGATACTGCTGGTCTGGAGGGGTTAGCCTTTAGCTTAGCATGGATCACGGCTTCATGATATGATTATTGTAATTTTTCCCACACTGCAAGGTAATATTACAGAAATATCCCTATCAACATGCCTCACAGCCTAAAAACATGGCAAATACATGGAAGCAGTAAAATGCACCCTGATTAAAAAGCTTAAATTACAGAAGTCCAGTGAAGCAGTATCATACACATGAAGAGAAGCAGTGATGCAGTGACTTCACATGATATACACTGCTCAAAAAAATAAAAGGAACACCTAAACAACACAATGTAACACCAAGTCAATCACACTTCTGTGAAATCAACCTGTCCAGTTAGAAAGCAACACTGATTGTGAATCAATTTCACCAGCTGCTGTGCAAATGGAACAGACAACAGGTGGAAATGAGAGGCAATTAGCAAGACAACCCCTATAAAGGAGGGGATCTGCAGGTGGTGACCACAGACCATTTCTATATTCTCATCCTTTCTGGCCGATATTTTGGTCACTTATGCATTTAGTCAGTGCTCTCAGCCCTAGAGGTAGCATGAGGTGGTGTCTACAACCCACAGAAGTTGCTCAGGTAGTGCAGCTCATCCAGGATGGCACATCAATGCAAGCTGTGGCAAGAAGGTTTGCTGTGTCTCTCAGCACAGTGTCCAGAGCCTGGAGGAGATACAAGGAGACAGGCCAGTACACCAGGAGACGTGGAGAGGGCCGTAGGAGGGCAACAACCCAGCAGCAGGACTGCTACCTCCTCTTTTGTGCAGGAGGACCAGGAGGAGCACTGCCAGAACCCTGCAAAATGACCTCCAGCAGGTCACTAATATGCACGTTTCTGCTCAAACTGTCAGAAACAGACTCCATGAGGGTGGTATGAGGGCCAACGTCCACAAGTGGGGCTTGTGCTTACAGCCCAACACTTTGCAGGGAGATTGACATTTGCCAGAGAACACCAAGATTGGCAGATTGGCTATTGGCGCCCTGTGCTCTTCACGGATGAGAGCAGGTTCACACTGAGCACATGTGACAGACGTGACAGAGTCTGGAGACGCTGTAGAGAACGTTCTGCTACTGTGGAGAACATCCTCCAGTATGACCGGTTTGGCGGTGGGTCAGTAACGGTGTGGGGAGGCATTTCTTTGGAGGGCCGCACAGCCCTCCATGTGCTAGCCAGAGGTACCCTGACAGCTATTAGGTACCGGGATGAGATCCTCAGACCCATTGTGAGACCATAGGCTGGTGCAGTGGGCCCTGGACTGGCCTGCCCATTCCCCAGACCTGAATCCAATTGAGCACATCTGCGACATCATGTCTTGTTCCATCCACCAACGCCACGTTGCACCACAGACTGTCCAGGAGTTGACTGATGCTTCCAGGTCTGGAAGGAGAACCCTCAGGAGAACATCCACTGCCTCATCAGGAGCATGCCCAGGCGTTGTAAGGAGGTCATACAGGCATGTGGAGGCCACACCCTCTACCGAGCCTCAGTTTGACTTGTCTTGCGGAATTTCCAACGAAGTTGGATGAGCCTGTAATGTGATTTTTCACCTTTACAATTCTAGAGTTTCATTTAGCAGATGATTTTATCCAAAGCAACGTACATTTGAGAGGAGATACAACACAAGCAAGGATCTACTCAGGAGAAAACAATCTAGATAAGTGCCATAGAACAAATTCAAGTGTGATAGGGCGTTGATGCCAATAGCAGGCTGTGTGGGAGGTAATAGGATTTTTTTTTGTTTGTTTGTTAGTTTTCGGGCTGTCAAGTGCAAAAGTGTTCAGTGACGAGCTCGGTCTTTAGTCTTTTCTTGAAGACTTAGAGGGAGTCAGCAGATTCAACAGAGTTTGGTAATTCATTCCACTACCGCGGAACCACAGAGGTGAAGAGTCTAGCTATCGACCTCGGACCCTGTTTTGAGTATGATTCCAAATCCAGACCTCCATGGGACAATAATTTTGATTTACGTTGATCATTTTTATGTTATTTTGTTCTCAATGCATTCTACTATGTAATGAATAAAGATTTTCAGCTGGAATATTTCATTCATTGACATCTAGGATGTGTTCTTTTAGTGTTCCCTTTAGTTTTTTCAGCAGTGTATTTGTACAATACCTTTGGCTTTAGTGAGACTTATGTTGTTTTTAATCAATAACCTTTGTGTTTTATCTTTTCTGAGGTGTGGCGATTGGACCTGGTGATGGTTATCCTTTTTAAAGGGATCCCACTGGAAAGCACAGATGGAGAACGGCTGGTGAAAGGAGGCCAGTGCTCCAATCCAGTCCTCTGTGTCCAGCCTCGACATATCTCTGTCTCTGTCAAGGAGCTCGACCTCTACCTCGCTTACTATGTACAAGAGAGAGGTATGTGCCAACACACCCTTGAATTTTTTTTTTAAAAATGTCATCTTTTATTTGTATTTTGAGATACATTGTACTTCAGGTTAAAGTTAGGTACACTGCCAAATTAACGGCATTCGGTTGATATGCTAGCCACCATTATATACGACACTTTCTTCAGCATCTTGTTATAAGGGGAAAATGTTCTTTTTTACAAGATCTTCACACACCACTTGTTGTGAGATACCGGTTTACTCCCTTGTAACATGAAACTTTAATCACTCTTCAATCTCTCTATAATCTGTATTATATCACAAATTCATTATTGTACCGTGATTGGTTAGCATTACATTGCTGATCTAGACATGTGGCCTGCTGTGTTTATGTGTTAAATACTTTCGTTTTTTGGTATGCCTGTGTGTTATTGTGTGGATTTGGTATTTGTGACTGTCAGTAATTAGGGTACAACTGTGTGTCAGTCAGTGCACTGTTGGCATACCACGCTGCAAGTGTTACTATCGAACAAGAATGGTAGTACATATTCACCACCAGCAACAACTCATCATTGTCAAAGCCAGTTTAAGTACAGCTGGGGTGTGATGACATTTTGAAACTGACTTGCTACTTGGTTTTCACATCAGTGCTCTATTGGTTATGGTTGTTGGCCACATTGCAAGGAAGGAAGGGTCTTTCTGAGTTTGCATATTCTCCCTGTGCCTGCATGGGTTTCACTGGGCACTCCAGCTTCCTCCCACAACAAATGCTAAGGTTAATTGATGATTCTAGATTAGTCAATTAGCCAATCTTTGATTGTCAGGCTCTCTGTGGTTGCCCTGTAATGGACTAGAGATTCATCCAGGGTGTACCCTGCCTCAGCCCTCAGTCAGCTGGGATAGGCTCTAGCCTCCCATGCTCTCTCTAGGTTTTCGGGTTCAGGTTAGAATCAGTTTTAGGTCAGGGCAGAGATTAGCCACTTCGTTGTAATGTAAATGATGAACTGTGTTACTCACCTGTAGTCAGAAGTGATGTTGATGATCCCTTTTTACTCATACGTTTATTATACACAAATGTGAAAAGTTTGTGGTTGTGACTGTACTTTTTAATACTTGAAGTAATAATGGTATTAAATATAAGAAAATGATCCTTTAAAATGGGGAAAGA
This sequence comes from Stegastes partitus, assembly GCF_000690725.1. Lineage (NCBI taxonomy): Eukaryota > Metazoa > Chordata > Actinopteri > Pomacentridae > Stegastes > Stegastes partitus. The sequence continues at coordinate 66,724 of NW_007579438.1, forward strand.
CAGGGAAAAGGAAGGAAGGAAGATGAAACAGTAAATATCAGAATCCAGATTGCTTCGCGCTAAAATTTAATGTTTACCACATAGCTGAAACACACAGTAAAATAAACTAGAAAGACTATACAAGACATTGTAAAGTGTAACTATTGAACCAACGACATTTGAAGATAAATTGTCCTTTCCACATCACAAGAGCTGAGAGCAAAAACAAAAGGGAAGGCAGCAGATTACATGGCAGGGGTGGAAAAAGAAAGGAGAAGAAAGGAAGGAGAAACATTGGAAATGTAACAGAAGGAGGAGGCAGTAAGACACCCTCTAAGTTTTTTGTACTTCTGTAACTGTTTTTCATTCTGCTTTATAGTTTTCGCCTATAGTTTATAGATTTTGATGTTTTTGGTATATGAGAAACCTTTCCACAAAAAATGTGGAAAAATGTAAGGTACATTTTTCAACGACGCTACACTTTTTCATGGCAAGTGGTTCTCCAAGTTTCTCCAGGGACTGTGATTGTATTTGAATTTTACTCTGAGCTGCTGCCAGTGAAGCAGGCATACATGGCACAAACTGGCTAACATCACAACCAGTTCAAAGAAACCATGATGGATGTGAGGCAGGTTGCTCTATAAACTGATACCAGAATTGTTCTGTTTTCTCCCTGTCTCTGTCTCTCCAGAGACAGAGGACAGCAGCAGTCCCAGTCGTACAGGAATGGGTTCTGATCAGGAGGACAGTCAAACGGCCACCATGGGTAATGTAAACCTTTCATTTCAGTGGAATATTCAGGTTTCCTGTCCACTGCTTACACAAAATGCACTTTGTTACTTTAGTTATTCCATAAGATACATACACTTGCATAATGTTCAAATACTGTCTTTGTATGGGATGGTTCACCTTTATTCATTTAGTATTTGTTCATTTTTAATTATCAAATGATATGAACAAACACAATGCATGCCTAATACAGAAACAGTCCATCAGCTCAATTTGATGGGATAGATGATAAGTTAACGTTGTAGTAAAAAATTAACACCAAATCTGTAAGAATATTTAGAACATTTGGAAGACGGGAGGGATTGTGATCAAGAAAAGCAAAAGGTAATCCATGTGCAGCAAAACCTGGATATTTGTCGAGTACCACAAGCTATATTATTTGGTGCACTGCTTTTGTCTTAGGACGACTATTGTTGGAGGCTCCCAGCTTGATCACAATATTACACAATGCAAAATTAGAGCAACACACACTGAAAGGACTGAAATAGCGATGAAAGCACTGAAGCACAACCAGAGGCATGGAGTACCTAGGCAATGGTATTTTGTACATCCACAGCATGTCATTATGCACATTAACTGAGCAAATACCTAGTTGTATGGGCTCAGTCAAAATATGTTTTTATTGACATGAGCTTATTGCTACTGCCACACACACACACACACACACACACACACACACACACACACACACACACACACACACACAAAAACAACAACAAAAAAAACAGTGTGCAAATGCTGTTATGTTTCTGCAGATGGTCCAGAGTTCCAGGAGAGTTTTGTGACATCAGGAGTTTTCAGTGTTACTGAGCTGGTCCAGGTCTCAAGAAGTAAGTCAGCTATACCATTAAACTTAGCCGTCACCCAACTATACTACGACCATTCATTGTAGCACCAAAGATTCTACAACCCTGTTTGTGTTTTAGCTGCACTGAGCATGTCATGTCCTAAGACTTCCACTCTATATCCAGCAAATTTTGGACACATGACTTCTCACTTGTCGTTATGACATTGATTCTGATTTTAACATTATTTACAAATCAAAAGGCTCGGAATTTCTATAATGTAGCATGAATATAGGTCAGTATTAATGGAAAATTTTAAATGGGAAAATATTCAGTGAACATGTGTAGAAACACAAGGTGGAGATACAAGTGCAGTTTGGTGCAAAATATTTTTTGCACAAGCTCAACTGAATCACTTCATCTATAGTGAGCGCAGGTTAAGTCTTGATCATTGACACCCAAGGACACATAATTTTGCTTATTTTACTATTTCGTAGTTTGTTGGAGTCTGCTTGGAAGACCCCATTGTATAAATGAGCAATAGGTTGTCTCTATGTTTGTCACACATACATAGTACTGCTGAGCATGTATACTATTGCTCTTCTGGCATAGTCACAAATTTTGTGCTGCACGTGGACATGTTGGAGGGGTCGACACAGACTTTCAGACTTGGAGGAATGACAAAATTTACACCATGCTGACAATAATGCACTTGTTAAAGTATATCAGCCTTAGTTCTAAGCTATTAAGAAAAAGGGATGGGAGGTCACCTGCAGTTACACCAAGCAATTTTATATAGTAATTTGTTTTTCTTTTAGTCTGAAGGTATGTAGTTATCAGTTTTTGTAGACTATATCAGAATTTAAATTTGTCTTCTGCACTGACAAAACTGACAAACACAACCTTCCCTGCTGCCATACATATATAAACTTTAGTTTGCACAATACAAAATGGAGGAGAAAAAAATTCAGTCCCTTCAACCCAGTTACCTACGATGTCTGATAGGCATTATGTATTATGTGACATTTTACAGTGAATTGACCAAAAGCAGTATTGATCGCCTGGTATTCAATTCTCAGTATGTAAATCATAAACAGTGTGTGTTCTTCCTGTTTAGCTCCAGTAGTAACAGGAGTAGGACCTGGTTTCTCAATGGGGGAGATCCAGGGTCATCTGGCCTATGACCTCAACCAGTCTGTCCACCAGTCCGTCAACCAGCCAGTCAGCCTCAGACGATCAGCGGCCAGCACCTCATCCAGTGGGTGAGTTCACCTCACTCACACATCAGCTATATATCTGCTATCATACTTTCTTTGAGGCTGGAGAACTTCTCAATGCAGTTGCATATCTTAAACATAGGAAAAAAAACAAAAGTAACAACACTGAATACACATCAACATCAACTAGTTGTAGTAAAAAGATCAGAAGCATCATATATGCTTTTATCCCTCTATTATTTCACAATTATGTCACGACTGGTCAGAGAGCCACTAGAGAGGTGGAGGAGACCAGTGACTGAGTGAAAAAGGTGTTTATTTCCAATAAGTGGTAATACAATGCAAAATCAAAGTGCAGAGATCAAACAACTAACAACCAAACCACCCAGGGGAGTGAACTGGGGAGAGTGAGCAACTAGAAACTAAACTCAAGACCAAATAAAAAGTGAACTCAAAACATAGACACTAAATCTAAGAGGAGGGCAAACAACAAACACTGAGAAGCAACGTAGGAGTAAATTACAAGGACAGACTGAGAGAACAAAGGAAAACATAATGACAAAACAGGGCAAACCTAGCTGGCAACTTGAGACTGGGAAAGCGCAAGGGTTGATTCTGAGTCCGGAGTTTTGAACAGTGTGGCGGGCAGCAAAAACAACTCCAAGCATCCAGAACATTCTGGGGGCCGGCCCTGAGGTAGGTCAAAACGAACAAATGAGTTCAGCACAATCTGGAGGGTGGTCCTGAAGCTGTTCAAAACTATGCTAAGAAGTCCAAAAACAGGTGGGGCTGGAAGACGACCAGGAGGCTGGTCGAGCAACTGGGGCTGCTCCAGAGGACGGCCCGGAGGCTGGTCAGGCAGGCGGGGCCACTCTGGAGATAGCAATGGAGACGGAGCTCTTTGGAGGGCCAGCATTCTTTTTGTCAGTGAAAAATAAAGATGGCACCCCCCTGAGAAGAGGATGGACGGATGATGCTAGGCAGCCAAAGATTCTCAAACATATGTCTCCATAGTGACGTTTCCAGGTTTAGAATTCGATGGCAGACTTTGCCACACTGCAGGTCCAATGGCGGACAGACAGTACACAACTTCCAGCAGTATTTCCCTTCACTGGGTGATCAAAAACCTTCCACCATGAATCTGTGGAGGGAGAACAGAAGTAAAACCATGGGCGTTTAGCGGGAAGAGAGGGACCTACAGTGGCTGAGGACAGGCAGAAGCTGATGAAGGAGACAACTGGGAATCTTAGGAAGACAGACTGGACACAGTACCAGTAGGATGACTAACCTAATTCAACAAATTGTGATTACTAGCTCTGAAGACACACACCTTTACCTCTCCAGCTACACCATGCATCCCCTCCGCCTGCATTCCACTCTTGCTGCCAGCTAAGTTTTAGTTTTATTTTGTGCCTCAGGATTAGTTTTTTGTTTTTTGTGTATTCTGGTGCTTGTGTCTCTTCGTGTAGAGTGTTTATTCTCGTTGCCTTATGTGATGACGTCCTAAGTTAGTATTTTGCCTGCCGCACCGCCTGTGCCATTTCTGCTATTGTTTTGATGTCCGTGTTTGGCACTGTGTGCACGTCAGTAATCCTGATGTTCCTGATCTGTAACCTCCCTCGCCTGTTAGTACCTGGTTCTGGTTAGTGTTCCACCTAATTGAATATTTCAATCTCTCTTGTGTAGTTTGACTATAGTCATTTATATGCATTTCCTATCAGTTTGTCGCTCATAGGCTTCTGTTGGTTTCTTGGAACTTTCTCTGCAGTGTAATTCCCTGTTCAGCCTGTCAGAGTCACCATAGACACATTCCATTGAAACTCTGTACTTTATATTTAGTGCTTGTGTGGTTAAATTGTTTACGTATTTACTGTGTCTGTTGTGTCTCTCTGCCTGCGCCTGGGTCTTTGCACTTCCCGTAATATACCTGACCTGCTTAACTGCTTAGGCTGACATTTTCTTTGCCGTCTTTGATAAATTCTGTCCACGCACTCACAATTCTCCCAGTAATGACATAGTTGATTGTGTTACATACCCTTTAAATCCTACTTCTACTGGACAAACCCTAAATTTTCAACCTTTCTATTCCATTTTTGCTCCCAACTCTTCGTATCTAAGCGTTTTCCTTTCATAGGTCTCCACTGATGGAAATAACTACCAAGGAGAATGTGCATGGAAGGACAGGAGTGAAAGCAATTAGCAGGGAAAGGGAAAGGGCTAGAAAAGTAACTAAGTAGAGGACATACAGGTGGAACTACAAAGTAAAGTATTTACAAGGTAATACAAAATATCAACTGAACCCCACTTGCGACCTCTGGTGGACAAGCCAGGAAACTATGGCAGAAGAAACAACCCAGAAATACTAGAGATGCGGAGAACCCACTACAAATTAATTCCTAATTACAAGGCGAGGAATAGTGAAGGGCTATGGCTACAGACTGAAACGTTCAGTACTAGGAACCAGGAAATGACTATGTAGTTGAGTTCAAACTACTCACTAGTGGGAGAGACTATTACATAATCACCAGGAGTACTATGCTATGCTGCTTAGCTGGCAGTTGCAAGAAGGGAAGAGAACGGTCAGGGAGTCTGTGGGCCAGGGAGTCTGTGGGCCAGGGAGGAATGTGGGAGCATTATTTGTGGTGGGTTTTTGGCACAACAACGGACAGGAGATCCAGGGAAGGGGGGACAGAGTCCAGATTGGTAGTGTGTGTGTTGGGTAGGATCAGTATGAGGAGTGAGGTCCAGGCGGGGGGCAAGTCTGAGCACTAGGCAGAGGAGAACACAGGTTAAATGGGAACATAAGACGAACTGAGCAAAATAACATGGCCTTAGTTGACTGACTCTAGTTGGAATAGTGAACTGAGCCAGTGTTTTATGGAGCATCTGTCTGTCTGCCCATCTTTTTATGTGTCTGCAGGAGTAAGCGTCATAAGTCTGGTTCTATGGAGGAAGATGCTGACAGTCCAGGAGGGGAGTATTACCACTCACCTTCATCTCCTGCCAGCAGCTCCAGGAACTGGGCTGATGACATGGAAGGAGGTAACAGAGCATGAGCAAGAATACGACTAATAAACCATCTACATTACCTTTCACAAACAATGTCATATCTCAGTGTTATTTTAGCTTATATATGGTTTTTATTCAGAGCAAATCAGCTTGTTAGAAACCTGTGAAATTACTGTTCTGCAGTGAATTTATATGCTACATACATCCTTGCATTGCATTGCCTGTTTTCATGATTTTGTGCCACCTTGGATAGACATCTGATAGCACGACACAAATTCATTTCAAAAGTGGCTGCAACAATGATGATACTAACACAGACTGCATAAAGCTATACAGCTAAAGAGAAAATGACCTGTGCGTCCAAAAATGATGCACAGAAACTTCTCTTACAATTAGCATGAATATAAAAATACTAACCTTACCTTGCAAGTTAAGATTTATGGCACACTAATTCAACAATCAGTAGCAATAAATAATAATTCATAGATTTAGTTAATATTACTGATCAGTCAAGGCAGGATTGGGAAGAGGCTTGGCACAACTGTAATAAATTTACGTAAATTACATCGCCTTTATGGTTAATTAATAAACAGCTCAAATATGTATCCCCTTATTCTGTTTTCTAATAAATGGGATCCTTAGTATCTCTGTGGTGAGTCATATCATCCAATATCAACCCATGTGACAGTGCAAGCACAAATGCAGCACAAATCTGAACTTACACATTCTCAAAGACATTCAGGAATTGTATTTTGTATCTATGAAATTACTCCAAAATTAGGCAAAATATCTCACTTTGCAATTCAGTTGCAGTACACTAATGAGTACCTTTGTCCTCTTCACAAAAAAACATCAAGACTTGAAACTCTGTTGTAATTAAGGAACAATAAACTTGGTTGAACATAGGAATTGGGGTTAGTCATGTGGACACCAGATAATGCAAGTGTAGATAACAACGCGTCATTAACAGTTACAGTAGACATTTCATATTAGTTCATTGTAAAACTAAATCTGTTTGTATGATGTCACACGACCCTATTAAGTCATTAAATGTAATTAAACCAAGAGACAAAATGGCTCAGGTTCACTGGCTTGACTGTTTTTTCAGTTGCATTAGCCATTTTTGTCCTGAAAAATTACTTGGCAGCTAAACCAGATAGGTCGCAGTTATAGCTGGAACTGGAAAAGAACTCTGTCACCACAGAAAATGTACTGTGAGGTGAACAGATTTATAATACACTGAACAAAAATATAAATGCAACACTTTTGTTTTTGCTCCCATTTTTCATAAGCTGAACTCAAAGATCTAAGACTTTTTCTATGTACACAAAAGGCCTATTTCTCTTAATTGTTGCTCACAAATTTGTCCAAATCTGTGTTAGTGAGCACTTCTCCTTTACTGAGATAATTCAATTCAGTTTCAATTCAATTTTATTTGTATAGCGCATATTTACAACAACAAGTCATCTCATAGCGCTAATCCATCCACCTCACAGGTGTAACATATCAAGATATGTGTGCCTTAGGCTGGCCACAATAAAAGGCTGCTGTAAATGTGAAGTTTTACTGTATTGGGGGGATCTGGGGGGAGGGGGGGTGGAGTTTGCATGTTCTCCTCATGCAGCATGAATTCTCTCCAGGTTCTCTGGCTTCCTCCCACAGTCCAAAAACATGCTGAGGTGAACTGGTGATTCTAAATTGTCCGTAGGTGTGAATACAACCTGTCCAGGGTGTCCCCTGCCTTCACCCTAAGTCAGCTGGGATAGGCTCCAGCCCCCCGCGACCCTAGTGAGGATTGAGAGATGTATAGAGAATGGATGGATGGATTCTTAGTACAAGGGGAAGTGGAAGAATGAATAGGAGAGTGTAATAAAGCCTTCATAGTTACCTGTTTGGTGGCATTTGCCTATTTCTTGCCTCTTTCTCTTGAAGACAGTTTTAAAAAAATACTGATTTTGGCAGCCCAAAAATTAAAATTTACGATTTGGTAAAACTGTCAATTGAAGTGTTCTAGGTCTTTGCAGGTAATGTCTACACAGCAACAGAAGCTTCTTATTCCAAATAAACTCTTGAGTGTAGGCAATTAACTTTATGTAAGAAGGTCTGGGGTAGCATAAGTGGTATGCATTTTAACGATTAGGAAGATAGATTAAGCACACACCAGTTTCACAGTCTTGTTGGATTTAGGTCAATAAGGGGGCACGAGTGGCTTTGCAAAGGCCTTTAACTTTGTGTGTAACATAGACTCAAGAAGAGAAAAGAATTCACTCTTTTGAAGTTTAGTTTGTATCCAGATATTTAACCAAATAATTGAGGAGTGGCAAGAGCAACAGGGACAGAAACAGGAGGGTTAGGCATGTACATCAGGAATTCATCTGCATAAAGGGGGACTTCAGTTCTTTTAAAGGCAAAAATACTCAAATCTACTTGGTGTTGACTGAGACTTTCAGAGATGAATAAAGCAGCTTTATCCAAAAAATGACATTTTTTCCAAAAAACAGATATCCTCCTTCCTATCTAAGGATATTGAAACCTCATGGGTGATTACAGGTGGAAATATTTGTGGATTATATTGAAAGGTGTTTGAAGCTGGAGAAGGACTGCTTCCTTAAAAAAAGCCCTGTTGCTTCAAACACATAATGGATCTGAGAAGAGATTCCACACCACTGGCTTTGATAACCATTTAAAGTCCAATTTAGCAAACATATTGGGCATTAAGGTGTGAGCTAAAGATTTATTTATTTTTATTTATTTTTATTTTTTTACGTTTTTGTTTTATTTATTTATTTTTTCTACAAAATTCCGAAGGATAGCCATTTTGTCCTGGATATTTGCCACTTTGCAAAAACAATCCAGCTGCACTGAGTACTGAATCAGTGATTGGTAGCTGTAGTTCATCTGCAACATATTGTTCAATGGAGGGAATATCCAGTATATTGAAGAAACTATTGAAACTGGAAGGAGTGCAGTCTTGATTGGATGAATATAGAGACACACGAACCAGCAATAACATTAAAACCACTGACAGGTGAAGTGTAAAACATTGATCATCTTGTTACAATGCAATTTTCTTCTGGGACAGCTTGGGTCTTAGCATTAATGTGGGCATTACTTTGGTACATACCACCCAGCTAAACATTGTTCCAGATCAAGCACATCCTCCTTGGTAACTGTGCTTCCTACCAGCAGCAGCAGCTTCTCCAAGCAATACAGTGTGCTCTGTCATTGAGGACTGCATTGGGATTGTGATCACATGGGATCCAATGCATATTTCACAGAAGCCTGCTGTTTTAGCTTTGCTGTGGGGCTATGCAAACTAAATACTGTATTTCTTTAAAAATAAAGTGGTGGAGTGTTATTCTGGTGTACTCCATCATCACTATACCTATGTGAAATGTGTATTTACTGCACTAGCAATTATTATGAAAGTAATTGTAATTCAGCTTTGCATAACTGACAGTTGTGCATATTTTTTTTTATTAATATCACACAGTAAATAAAGCATTTTCCTTCGGGGATGGGGGAAGACACAAAATCAGTGGAACACTGTACAGTGAAGGAGTGAATGTTTGCGGGTGCAGGTGGAAATAGACATGCAAGAAAACAGCCCCACACAGGGATGTACCCTACCACACCTCAAAAACTGCTCAGGAATGGGTCAAACCTGACAGAGTTCAAGGCATTGATCAAGCCTCCAAACTTCCCACATCCCAATCGGATCAAGCATCCACAGGATGTGCTGACAAGTCTGATTTTTGAATGCAATATTAATTTCCAAAGATACAATAGTTTTGTCTAATTTTCTTTGGGTCTGGGGGATTATGTGACAAAAATGTAATTTAAATGTAAGACAAAGTCCCGTCCTTACACATCATTTTATTTCCACGGTGTCTCAGAGCAGAGTTTACTGGCTGTCTGGAGTTCTGTGAGTTTTCTCGCTGGGCCGCTTTATGAATTAGGCCAACACAGTGCACTGCAGAGCACATCTGACCTGCTTTAAGCTTTTTATTTGTAGTGAGATGGGACTGCTGTGTGATGTTGTAGGAAATTATTTTGTGGCAATACAGGAAAAAACTATATTACAACTGCTGGTAAGTTGGTCTACAAACTAACAAGTTAACAAACCAAAGGGTTCCAGCTTATTTGATGTTTTTACCAACACATTTGCTGTGTATGCGTGATTTAGGTCTGTCTCCTCCAGTTAAGAAGGCAGAGCTGGATAGTCCCACTCCCCAGGAGGATTCACCAAGAATGGGCTCCTTTACACAGCACCACCGGCCAGTCATTGCTGTTCATAGTGGTTAGTAGCACACACAGTCTCTCACACATGCACATGCGTACACACACACACACACACACACACACACACACACACACACACACACAAGGAATACTTATTTATATTAGGACAATGCAAAGTTTAAAATATCTTTTTTGTATCATTTTCTTTTCAGGTCTGTCTCGGGGCCCCCATCCGTCTTCATCTCTTCACTTCCCGTCCTCCTCCTACTTTCCCCATGGAGCAATTCGCTATCCTCCCCACCTGGCCCAGGACCCCCTAAAAGATCTCGTCTCATTAGCCTGCGACCCTGCTAATCAAACCCCAGGCTCGGTGAGTGCCACTAGTCATTAGAGGTGCAAATACTGTTCCCTCTCTCCACTACCTTTCTAGCTTCCTAACAGCTAGTGTTATGTTACACAAAATAAACATGTAGTTATGAGTTATGAACAAAAGTGTTCATACACTGGAGTTACCAATCACCTCTATAACTCTTAATTTTCTCTGATGGAGTTACTGAAACACAAGTCTTTGTCACAAAAACAACTGTGCATTTTGAGTGTTATATCTATTTATTATAGGTATTCTGGAAAAAATAAAAAAATAGCTGTGTCAAAAGTATAAATACAGCAACTTAAATAATACTTTTTTGTGATATAGAAAGCTGTGTTAATGAAATTTTCTCTGTGGCATGACCTTTTAAATATTTGTGAGTGATTATCATTGGCTGCTGACATCTCTGAACCAAGTTAAATCGGGCTATTTGATACACTTATGAGGCTTAGCCACAAACATGATAATGGGAAACCTAAGGAGCTTAGTACAGATCTGATGAAGCAACTCACTGACTTGCAATAGTCAAGAATGGCACAGCTGTGTCATGGCCACGGTCAAGAAGAAAATGTAGACTGTCACCTGTTGCTAAGAGACAGTTGGTCAGGATGTCAAGAGATAACCAAGAATCCGCAAAAAGCAGGTCTGTAATGAATTAGAAACTGCTGGAAAACAGGTGTCAGTGTTTTACATGGCAATGGACTGAGAGGCTGCAATGCAAGAAGAAAGCCCTTGCTTCGGAAGCAGCCCATTAAGGTTTGGCCTGAGCTTACTACTGATTACATGGACAAAGAAAAGGCCCTCTTAAGAAAAGTTCTGTGGTCAATTGAAATATAAATTAGGCTATCTGGCAGTAGCGGCTGGTCATAACGGGATGCAGGGATGCTGCCCCAAGATTAATTACCAGATAGAAAGTAGTTCTCAAGCGTAATGTTAAATTTTAATTAATTATAACAAAATAATACTCAAATTAATAACATTAATATTCTTTTGCGGGCTGCCAGATGTCTCGGTGATTAGCACTGTTGCCTCACAGCTAGAAGGTCGCTGGTTCGCGTCCCAGTGAGGACACCCGGGATCTTTCTGTGTAAAGTTTGCATGTTCTCCCTGTGCCCTGACTTAGGGCAGGGGACACCCTGGACAGGTCTCCATTCTATCACAGGACTACACTTAGAGACAGACAACCAAGCACACTCACATTCACACCTACGGACAATTTAGAATCACCAATTAACCTCAGCATGTCTTTGTACTGTGGGATGAAGCCGGAGAACCTGGAGAGAACCCACGCTGCACGGGGAGAACATGCAAACTCCACGCAGAAAGATCCTAACAACCGAGCCACCATGCAGCCTGGTGTTAGGACCAAAACTATTTATTCTCTATGTTAATGATTTGGGTAAGGTCTCAAAGGAGATGATGTTTGTAGTTTTTGCAGATGATACAAATATTTTTGCTCAGATGACAATTTAGTGATGCCATTAATTAAAACAGAGATGGTAAAATTAAAACTTTGGTTTGACAGGAATAAATTATCATTAAATCTGGAAAAAAAAACCCAAAACATAATTTATCCTGTTTAACAACCGTTAAATAAATGATTTAAGTCAGATAAGACAGGCAAATGTAATATTGGAAGAGTATATGAAAATACATTTCTAGATGTGGTACTGGATCACAAACTTAGTTGAAAACCTCATATAAAATATATAAGAGCAAAGTTGGCAAAACTTGTTTTATTACTACAAAGGACAAGATTGTTTAGAAGTGTGAGGTAACACATATAATACTACATTATATCCAGTAAACATGTTACAAAAAAAGTTATTAGGATAGTACATAATGCGGACATAATGAGCACACTAATATATCGTTTTCCAAAACAAATACTTTGAAATATGTACCTAGCTAAATTTAGAACTGCCAAATGATGTCCAAAGCAAGCAACAAGTTACTCCCTGATAACATACAACACTTAAGAAGCAACATTACCAACTATGAATTCATAAGAAACTTTCGTTTTAGAAAGTCATTTGCTCGTACCATCATGAACAGTAGACGTTTATCAGTTTGTGTAAACTTATGGAACCGTCTGGATGATGATCTGAAAATGAGTACTATTAAACTATTAAACATTTTAGGAAAATATACAAAAAAGAGTGCTTGAAAAAAATGTAGTAATGTGAAACAATAAAAAAACATGGGGTTTCCAAAGAGGTATAAAAATATAAGGTTTGATGCAAACAAGAAATAGTAAGAAATGAGATAGCAGGTAGGCGCCATTAAGTTCAACTTCATCCTACTCATTATTTTAGATCTAGACATTGTTTTAGGTTTTGTTGTTGCTTGTTTTGTTTTCATTTTGTGTGTTTTATTTTCTCTTTTGTCTTTATCATGCTGTGGCATGTCTGAAATAAATCAAATAAATACAAATCTGCAAAGATTAGGGAATAAGAGGTTAAGACTGTGTGAAGAACTTAGAAAAAGAATGACCCTGTATTTTTATTGATGATTGATTATTCATTGTGTATTGGGCAGTAGGGTTGAACAGTATGCTGAAAAAAATCATATTGTGTTGTAATTATGTACTGATCGATAATATGATATGAGTTACAATTTTAGTGGAAATGGTAAATTTTTCATTTCTATTCCACAAGTCTCCACCAAACAAGCATGTTCTCTTTGTGAAGAGAATATGATTTTTGGCTAGGGCACCTCTGTAGAACCACAATGCTTCATTTATTTGTTTGTGTTTTTTTAAATTGTTTTTTTTTTTGTATAAAGCCTCTTTGAATTTCTTAAAAAGCTCTTTGTAAAGCGTATGTATTATTATTTATATTGGGAGTTTTGTGTCTTCAGTGCTTCTTGACTTGTAGCTAAAGGTAAACAGGGCAGGTAATTAAGAAACTGCATTTGATACGGTAAGAAGAGCCTAGAGGAGTAACGCAAAGGAAATTGCAATTACTCAGTGAATAGTGGAAAACGAAACTGACAAAATACAAGGCAAACTTAGCTGGCAGATTGGCACTGAGAAAGAGCAGACAGGAAAACTTGTTTGCTGGTTCTGATTCTGGAGGTTTTGAACAACGTGGCAGTAGAAGCAGACAGCGAATGATCCAAAGTGATGAGTGAAGAATGTGAGAGTAGTAGTGTTTAAACATGAACACATGTCTGGTCATTGTATTGTTTGAATTGCTAATTGTGTGTCATCTTTTTAAGTCATCTTTTTAAGTTTAAGTAATAAATAATGGTGCTCCAACTGGAATACACAGGCATGGTTCATGCCAGGTGTAATAACCAAGTTTTGTCACAAGATGGAGTTTACTGTTTCTGAGTGCTACCTGTCTGGGGAAAGCCTAGGCAACACTTGCATTGTTGTACAGTGTTGATGAGAGTGGGAGCGTGATACAAACAGTCTTGCTATGTCTGTGTATATTTACAGGCAAGTAAGCAGTAAAATAAGTCACAATGTACAAAACACTGAAGATCACAGTGAATTATATTGTGTAGTCGTGTAAAAGTCAGTGCCATGCAAGCAGCTAAGCTAACAATAGACCGGTGTTGAACTCACCTTGCAGTGGTGCTGGGGTGACGTTGCTTCGCCTGACCATGTGTATTGTTGTCTGTGTCTCTTTAGTCTGTATAAAAACAGGAGCCACAATAATTCATGTAATTTATTTTTTGTTGATGACACATACATATTGTTTAGCAATATTTTGGAACATATAGAGAGAATGATTTTGGGAAAAGATGTTTAACAATTGGGCTGCAGGGTGGCGCAGTTGCTGCCTCGCAGCAAGAAGGTTGCCGGTTCGCATCCCGGTGGGGGCGCCGGAATCTTTCTGCGTGGAGTTTGCATGTTCTCCCCGTGCAGCGTGGGTTCTCTCCGGGTTCTCCGGCTTCCTCCCACAAGTCCAAAAACATGTTGAGGTTAATTGGTGATTCTAAATTGTCCATAGGTGTGAATGTGAGTGTTGGTTGTCTGTCTCTAAGTGTAGCCCTGTGATAGACTGGCGACCTGTCCAGGGTGTCCCCTGCCTTCACCCTAAGTCGGCTGGGATAGACTCCCGCCCCCCGCGACCCTAGTGAGGATTAAGCGGTGTATAGATAATGGATGGATGGATGATTAACAGTTACATTGTTGTGCAGCATCACTATGTCTGTGTATATTTACAGAACACACTGAAGTAAAATTCATTTCCAAAGCACATTTTGTGGCTCATTCAAGTGTGCTACAAGAACAAGGCAGAGAACCAGTCAGGCATGTGTCAAAGTTGTTGATCTGGCAGTGAGTGATGGTCTGAACCAGAGTTTCTTAGTGAGGAGTGTTTAATTAGAGGCAGGTAAGACTGCGCAGTCTTCACTTGCTGCTGATTAGGTTGCAGCTCAGTCATACACATGCTGAGGGAGAGAGGAAGGTGGAGAAGAGACTGCCAGCAAATCAGGGGCAGAGGCAGGGATCCTGGCACTCCCTGTGAGTTGCTACTACACATTTGTGTCTGGCTGACATCTAGCTAATATAAAATACCACATGGAGAGATTTGAGCTCTTGGTGCATTAATTATACTTTGTTGTTGTTAAACACTGCACATTCTGATAGTTATGTAACTTCATGTACAGTTAAGACACATATCACAGTGGGACATCATATTAAAACTTTTTTTTTCTGAATGTTCCAGCTGAACGGCAGTAACCAGGTTAAGGTGCCCAGTCACTACATCTCCTCTCAAATGTTGGCACCCCCTGGACCAGCACCCTCCCTGGCTTCTCCTCCGTCATCCCTCCCTAGGCCAACACTTCCAACAGAGTCAAAGGCCACTACCACGTCATCTGATGGGGCAGCAAACTCCCCCACATCACCCAGTAAGTGATCAAAAACCCACTTTCATTACCATATGTATGGATCGAAATGCAATACAAATGTAACATAAAAGGCTTACTGGTACAAAGGGTCCTTGACGGGTATTCCAAAGTAATGGCTTTAAAAAATTCCTAAACCATCTTTGTTCCTTACTGAAGAAAGAGACAGTGGCATATCCAGAACAATGCAGACCACTTGCACTTACTGAGTTTGAGAAATATCCGAGAAGAGACTGCCTCTCGACTGAGCTATGCAGAACTGTATAGTGTGCATCAGCTGCTACTAATTTACAGTACATTAGAAGGCTGTATAACAGGGTGGAAATCACCAAAACCCCTTATAACCGTTTACTAGTTTATAATGCTATGGCAGGTACATTTTCTCAAAACTTTGCAACAATTTAAAGGAGTATTATTAATTTTGACATGGCATTTTTAGTCATAAGGTTAAAAAAAAGAAAAGAAAAGAAAAGAAAAGAAAGATTTTGTACAACTTTACTGAGGACAACTGACCAACAGGCAATAGCCAAACTATTGATGGGAATATTTTTGAAAGAATCCTTACTTCACTATAAGTGCCTAAAACCTTTGCACAGAACTGTATTTATCAGGAAATTAATTCAAACACAGAATTTCTATGGAACATTTTCAAGCAAAGCTGTAAACATTTAGCCTGACCGGTATTATCTTTCTGTCTTTGTTCATTTTGGGCTGATGTCAATATTTAATTTTAAAGCCTTTATTAACCAATACCATTATTATGCCAATGTCACCATGCAGCCTTAGTGGCTTTTAAAAGGAGTTTTAGAATGACTTAATTTTGCAAGTGAATTAGTGCTCAATACCAGTACAGTGGCCGGATTTCTATGAAATCCTTTAAATCAAGGGTCTCCAATCCTGGTCCTCGAGAGCCACAGTCCTGCATGTTTTAGATGTTTCCCTCTTCCAACACACCTGATTCAAATGATCAGCTCATCAGCAAGCTCTACAGAAGCCTGATAACAATCCTGATCATCTAAAACATGCAGGACTGTGGCCCTCGAGGACCAGGATTGGAGACCCCTGCTTTAAATAAATTAACTGAAACTGAACCCAGGTTTCAATCACATTAAAATAGCCATAGCAATTTCACTGTCATTAGTAAACACATAGACATTATTTCACCATGCATTTTGTTGTGACACAGGATCAAAATAGACTGACAGCTCCAGTGGCTCAGGGATTAGGTGGTGTAGGTGGATATGGTGTCATAGGTGTTAAAATGACTGCAAAGTATGCACAAGACAGAATAGTGAAGTTGTAGGATACAGTGATTTTACAATTTACTAACTGTCGTGTTTAATGGCGCAAACCATGGCATCCCATCTGCATTTATTTACTATTACAAAATAATTAATTCCCTTAAATATTAATTGAGGTTATTATTAAGTTTAGTTTATATAGTTAGCAGTCTATATATACATATACATATATATATGTTACGTCAGATATCCTGCTTTTTGGAGGGCACTCATTTTCTAGCTGGTATTGTTCAAAAACCTGAACTTAAGAGAGGAACTGACTGGCATACATAATTGTCCTTTGTTAACATGTTTCTGAATCATTTCATTAATGCGCAAGTGCCAAAGGCTCTGTGAACCTACTGTATTTTTTTCAAGAACTTTTCCTGTTCCATTTAGATAAGTCTTTGGCTAAGCAATGAGAGTAAGAAAGAATTACTGTTCCTCACGTTCTTCTCACTGAGCCAAGGGGCACTCTACAGATAAAACAAAAATGTATGTACACATCACAGTAATATCTACAGTTACTTCAGGAAGCTGTCCTCAAAGCAGAGAACAGGTTTAATAGTAAGAAGTATTAACATTTGTAGCACTTGGCCAATTTTGTTAGTCCACAATCAGGAATCCCTCTCAGGTCAGATGTTAACACATCAGGTGGGTGGAGTTTGCCCCCCGTCAGAAACAGACACACAATAAAGGAAGAGAGGAGCAGCACGGTACTCTGCCGTGTGAAAAACAGACTTACCAGCATCAAATTGATAGGACACAAACCAACCATAGACTGGGTGAAAAGATAAGTGCTCAGTGTGAAGTGAACTTGCTTCCCACCAGTGATTATATAGATAGAAGGGTTAGAGCTGAGCTATACAGAACAGGAACAACCAGTTACTCATTTCAGGGGTTTGACACCGTTCTCTCCTCCTTTGGGCTATGGATAGATTTTGAAAGATCTTGTGATGCATCATTCAACTTTTGACTTTTGAGAGACATTATGAGACTGATGTTGTTAACACAAACACCCTCAGCATACTCTGCCCCTGGGACTCCCCCTGCCAATCGATCCTCCTTCGTTGGAGTCACCCCTCGAGACCCAGGTGGACTCTATCAAGCTCAGGTAGGTATGGTTCATTTGATATTGTCAGGGTCAATTTAGGGAGAACCTAATAATCCCCATATTTGCAGAAGGTTAAGATCCTTCAAAATCTGTTAAGAAAACTAATTTCCCCTCACTTTTTTTTACTATATTTTAATAAAGCAGAAATGATTTAAAGAAATATTTTACATCTTTAATGTAGTTTCTTCTTTTTGCTATTTAGGATGACTTCAGCCAGATGTTCATTTTCATATACCCCACGCTAAAGTTGGTCATCAGCTTTTTCATTCATGTTGTCCTTAAATCAAAAAGTTTGTTTCTGAGACAACATACTATCTCTTTCTACCAATCCTCTCTAATATTAGTATAAACAACTACAATAACACTATCATTAATTGGCAGCTTACAACTAAAAGTATGTGTCTCTTTAGTCTGAGCCGTGAAGACCTTGTAACAGTTACAATTTTGTGCCAACATCCATCCATTATCTATACACCGCTTAATCCTCACTAAGGTCGTGGGGGGGCTGGAGCCTATCCCAGCCAACTCAGGGCGAAGGCAGGGGACACCCTGGACAAGTCACCAGTCTATCACAGGGCTACACTTAGAGACAGACAACCAAGCACACTCACATTCACACCTACGGACAATTTAGAATCACCAATTAACCTCAACATGTTTCTTGGACTGTGGGAGGAAGCCGAAGAACCCGGAGAGAACCCACGATGCATGGGGAGAACATGCAAACTCCGCCCAGAAAGATCCTGAGTGTCCTCACCGTGACACGAACCGACGCCCTTCTAGCTGCGAGGCAACGGTGCTAACCACTGAGTCACCTTGCTTGACTACATAAAAAGCAAACTTGATTTTCCGAAGACAAGTGTGCAATTATCTATATAGGTGAGAGACAGCAGGCGTCTCTCTGCAGGGCAGGTTCCTTTTCACCTCTTCAGTGTCAAGCCAGTCTATTTTTTTTTCATTATTCAGTTATAGAAGCGGTAACTTTCCTTGCCGATTGTTTGTTGGCAGTGACGTTGGTCATGGCCCATGATTTGAGTTATTTTCTGGAGCAACATTTGAAACTTCTTTAATGAGGTGTCGGTTCATCGCTGCAGCCAAGTTCACTGCAGGTGTAGGGCTAGACTCTGCAAGGCATTGTATCAGCTTTGCGTACCCTCATTTCCACATATGTATGTGAGTCAATCCGACTTCCATTCATTCCTACAGGAACCTCTTTGATCTCCGATGTGGTAGCAAAACTATTCCTCCTTTTTTCTGGTCCAGAATTTGCTTCGACTATGTTATAATTATTTGAAGGTTTGTGGTGGGATTTTAGAGAGCCTCCTGGAGCGTCTGGTGGCCAAGCCTTGACGCCCCGTGGGGCCTGAAAAAGTAACACGGGGCCACTGCCCAGAGGGCCCACCACCCTCAGGGCAAAATATTGGGATCGGGTACTATGTCCACTGGGTGGTAGGCAGGAGCGGGCGTCCTGGCGTACCGCCCCCTGGTGGCGTAGACTAGCTCTGGGGACGTGGAAGTCACCTAACTGGCAGGGAAGGAGCCTGAGCTGGTGTGGGAGGTGGAGCATTACCGGCTAGATATAGTCGGGCTCACCTCCACGCCCAGCAAACTCCTGGAGAGGGGTTGGACTCTTTCCTTTTCCAGAGTTGCTCACAGTGAGAGGCGCCGGGTGGGTGTGGGGATACTCACAAGCCCCTGGCTGAGCGCCACCTTGTTGGAGTTCTTCTCGGAGAGCGAGAGGGTCGCCTCTCTGTGACTGCGTGCTGCAAAGGGGAAAACTCTGTCGTTTGTGCTTATGCACCAAACGGCAGTTCCGAGTATCTGGCCTTCTTGGAGTCACTGGGTGGTGTCCTGGAAGGGGTGCCGCCTGGGGACTCCATAGTTCTCCTGAGGGAATTCAATGCTCATGTGGGCAATGACGGTGAAACCTGGAGGGGCGGGATTGGGAGGAACGGCCTGCCTGATCTGAACCCGAGCAGTGTTTTGTTTTTGGACTTCTGTGCTAGCCATGGATTGACCATAACAAACACCATGTTCAAACATAAGGTTGCTCATAAGTGTACCTGGTACCAGAGTACCTTAGACCAAAGTTCGATGATCGATTTCGTAATCGTATCATCAGATCTGCGGCCGTATGTTTTGGACACTCGAGTGAAGAGAGGAGCAGAGCTGTCAACTGATCACCACCTGGTGGTGAGTTGGATCTGATGACGGAGAAGGCTGCCTGACAGACCTGGTTAACCTAAACGAGTAGTGAGGGTAATCTGGGAATGTCTAGCGGAGGCCCCTGTCCATGGGGTTTTCAGTTCCCACCTCCAGAAGAGTTTTTTCTGCATTCCAGGGGAGGTTGGGGACATGGAGTCAGAGTGGGCCATGTTCAAAGCCTCCACTGCAGAAGTGGCCGTTAGGAGCTGTGGCCAAAGGGTCACTGGTGCCTGTCATGGCAGCAACCCCAAAACCTGCTCGTGGACACCGGCGTTGAGGGAAGCCATCAGGCTGAAGAAGGAGACCTTTTGGGCCTGGCTGGCTCGGGGATCTCCTGAAGCAGCAGGCAGGTACTGGCTGGCCAAAAGGGCTGCAGCTGTGGTGATTGTGGAAGCTAAAACTCGGGTGTGGGAGGAGTTCGGGGAGGCTATGGAGAAGGACTTTTGGTCGGCCTCGAGGAAGTTCTGGCAAACCGTCCGACACCTCAGAAAGGGGAGGCAGAGATTCGCCCAGGCTCTGTACAGCCGGGGAGGAGAACTGCTGACCCAGTAGGAAGGAGCACTTCGAGGAACTCCTGAACCCGGTAAACACGTCTTCTGCTGAAGGGGCAGAGCCTGAAGGCTCAGGGGTTTCTGCGTCCATATCCGTGGTAGAGGTCGCAGAGGTAGTTAAAAAGCTCCTCGGTGACAAAGCAGCAGGTGTGGACGAGATTCGCCCCGAGATGCTGAAGACTGTGGACATTGTCGGACTGTCATGGCTGACACGTCTCTTCAATGTCGCGTGGGCATCGGGTACGGTGCCTGTGGAGTGGCAGACCGGGGGGGTGGTTCCCATTTTCAAAAAGGGGGACCGGAGAGTAAGTGCCAATTATTGGGGCATCACACTTCTCAGCCTCCCTGGGAAAGTTTACTCTAGGGTGCTGGAAAGGAGGGTCCGACCGATTGTCCAACCTCAGATTCAGGAGGAGCAATGCAGATTCTGTCCTGGTCGTGAAACAATGGACCAGTTCTTTACCCTTGTGAAGCTGCTGAGGGGGCATGGGAATTCGACCTACCATTCCACATATACTTTGTGGATCTGGAGAAGGCCTATGACTGTGTTCCCCGAGGGACTCTGTAGGGGGTACTGAGGGAATATAGGGTATCAGGCTCACTGCTACGAGCCATTTGGTCCCTGTACAACCAAAGTGAGAGACTTATTGCCGCATTCTTGGCAATAAGTCAGTACGTTTCCACTGGGTGTTGGACTTCGCCAGGGCTCTCCCTTGTCCCCGATCCTATTTGGGGTTTTCATGGACAGGATCCTTAGGCGCTGTCAAGTTGAGGAGGGTGTCCGGTTTGGGGACCTCAGGATCGCATCTCTACTTTTGCAGACGACGTGATACTGCTGGCTCCATCAGACTGTGACCTTCAGCACACACTGGAGCTTGTTTCCTGAAGAGAGAGTTTAAGTGTCTCAGGATCTTGTTCACAAGTAATGGGAAAATGAAGTGTGAAGTGGACAGGTGATTCGGTGTGGCGTCAGCAGTAATGCGGGCGCTGTACCGGATCGTTGTGGTGAAGAGAGAGTTGAGCCGCAAGGCAAAGCTCTTGATTTACCAGTCCATCTACATCCCAACCCTCACCTATGGTCATGAGCTTTGGGTCGTGACCAAAAGAATGAGATTGCAGATACAAGCGGCTGAAATGCGCTTCCTCCACAGGGATGGCTGGGCTCAGCCTTAGAGACAGGGTGAGGAGCTCGGACATCCGGAGGGAGCTTGGAGTAGAGCCACTGCTCCTGCGTGTCGAAAGGAGCCAGTTATAGACATCTGATTCGAGAGACTTCCTCTGGAGGTCTTCCGAATACGTCCACCTGGGAGGAGGCCCTGGGGCAGACCCAGAACCTGCTGGAGGGATTATATCTCTCGACTGGCCTGGGAACGCCTCGGGATCCCCGAGGACGAGCTGGAAAGCGTTGCCGGGAAGAGGGAAGTCTGGAATGACCTGCTCTGCCTACTGCCCCTGCGACCCGACCCCGGATGAGCAGAAGAAAATGGATGGATGGATGGATGGATGGATAGGCTGTGTGTCGGGAAATTGGCAAAAGTAAATGAGCTAATAGACTATTTAGCTGCTTGACTATGTTGACAGTCAAATTGTGGACCTGTATAATCAAAAAGAAACCAGTTTAACTGGATTACACAGCAGTAACTGCAGCGTTCATACAAAAAAATATTTCACAAATCTGGCTGCACCCCTGACAAGTCATCCTCTTCACTTATTTTATTTATTTATTTTTTACTATTTATATGGATCATGTTTTTGTTGCTGCAATGCTCCGTGTGCATTTTCCATTAAACAGGACGGAAAAAACAATAAAATAAAATTAGTCTTTTCTAGTGCTTTGATTAAGTTTTTATCAATCTGTAAGAAATGCATTTCCTTGCTCTGAACACCAGGAGTGGCCAAATAGTCTGTGTATTATACACAGGGTTCCAGACAACTTTTCAGTTGGTCGCACCTCCCACCTGGCCACAGGCAAAATACCTCAGTCGCTGACCATTTGCTTACCGATAGACACTAAATTTACCGATGTTCCCTAAATGCCTCTCAGTGCAGGCTGTGGTGATGCTGTTGCGTGGCTGCAGTGCACTCAGACAGGTGTGTGAGCAAAAATTACTTTAAAAATCGTGAAATAAAGTGTTCTTATGTTACATTCGTCCAAGATGAAACCGAGTGATTTTTATCCACATGCACTTTTTCCCATTAGCGGAGAAACAGCTCATGTAAGTACGCTTCGTCTTTTAGGAGCGGAGAGCATCCATCCATAGTGCATATGCACCTGAGTTTCTGTCTCTTTTTTATTCTCTTGTACCTATATATGTATGTATTTTGTTTGTTTGTCTGTTTTTATACATATATGTATTATTATTTTTATTTTTATTATTATGTATATGGGAGTGTGCAAACGAGACAATTTCATTGTCCAGTGTTAAACTGCTGTTTTTCATGCTGCGCATATGACAGTAATGTTTATCTCATATCATTTTTAAATGTAGAAACCGAAATCGATCTTATTCATATAGTGGTTAGAAGCTTAAAGCATTATTGTGATTTACAAAAAAATAATTTTGCCAGCCTGCTACTGAGTTAACCGTTGTAATTAAATGTATTGTATTTTTTACTTCAACGGTTCCGCCTCTACCTTCCTGCCGGCACCTGACTCTGATCATCCGGTGTGTCTGAGTCAGATCTCACCCTCTCTGCCCTCTCTTTCTTCAGTTTTGTTTGAGGAACGCAAAACAGCTAAATAGCTGGTTTTACACATCAGACAGGGACAGACTGACTAGGCAACGGAAGAAATTACAGTTGTAGTTTCCACCACTATGGCTCTGCAATAGCTGCCTGCGCTGGTCAGAGCGGCACCAAAACAGACTAATGATCATCGTTCATACCATCGTTCACACTCTCAAAAAAAACAAAAAAAACTGTTGCATATGCAACCATGTTGGTGACAGTCGGTTACACATGTGAGCAGCGTCAACAACAACACTGTTTGTGTAAGTGCATGTTAGAGATGGAATTGAATGATAATAAAATGATGATGATGATGATGATGATGACTAATGATGAAAAAACGATGGCTTAATGTAAAATTAGGATATTTGCCTACACTGGTAAATAAATGCAATATAGAGATTTTTTTTTTAAATTTTAAAACTTTTTTTTAAATCTTGTCGAACTTTTTGCCATTTAATTATTTGAGTTTTGGGGGCATTCTGAGAGTTGTTTTTTGCCCTTTGCCCCAACTAATTTTCAAAGCTGTCAATTCAGTTGTCAATGTGAAGTAAGTGAGACAGTTGCAGGCTACAGATATGTAGTATATTAAACAGAATGATGGAGAAGTAGTTTGCTATAGCTATATACGTATGTAGTGGAAGTCTCAAGCAGGTGCATGGAACCAGTGGGTAGTTTTGGCATTCAGAAACAAATTGCAGTGTACAGTATGTGTTGATAAAAAGTTACAGTTATGTTTTAAGTTGGGATTGCTGTTGATGCTGCATTGCAGTGCCTCTGCTCCAGAAACAGCTCAGTTAATACTGCTGAGACATGAGTCCTCTCTCCCTCTCTCTCTATATTTCCAAAGTTTGTCACAAGCAAATGCATGGTGCGACAAGGTCTCAGGGGTTTATGTTATTAGAAATATATTGATGTTATGAAAATTCGGTCTGGGTTTCAATTTCAATCATCCTTTAACATTCTTGTTGATTTTCATTGGGGAAACATGCTCATCCAGGTGATACATTCAAGTAATGCTCACCTTTCGCAGTATGGTAATACAATTGTAACTTTTTCAGAATTAGAACCATTGCAAAAATGTCTCCTGGTGGCTATGGCATCCATTTTACTTTCAGCCATAACCAGATTATGTATTTTGCACTACACATCCTAAATCACACGCGCGCGCGCCCACACACACACACACACACACACACACACGTATAAATATATATGTGTGTATATATAATATCATTTCTTTTACAAGAGTAAAACTGTTGCTAAGCAACTTAGCTTAAAAAAAGACTGTCGAACATATCTGATTGTTTAATTGTTTTTGAACCTGTTCTTCACTGTCTTTTTCACCCTCCCCTCCACATTTACACAGGGCACTGCACTTTCAGGAGGCTTTATTGTTTGCAATTTCCCCAGCAGCATTTAGTACAGCCAGAACTTAAGTGTTCAAGGATCAATTGGCATGCTTGACCACAATGGTTTGCTGTATTTGGTGCCACTTCAAGTGAAAAGTGCATTGGATGTTGGAGGTGCTGAGCCAGCGCATTCTTAGTTTGGAGAAATTTGCTCCGTCCCTCTTCCTTTTTTGTGAACAATTCAAGAATAATAAAAAGGTTTTTTAAAAAAAAAAAATCAGATATGATGAAAACACGTAGTGCAAATTACAGCTGAATTTGAACAGTAATGTTACAGTGGGGAGGAATGACTTTCTGTAGTCATCCTTAATAAGGCAGAGTTGAAGAAGCTTGCAAGGTTGCAACTGAAAACACTGTCTGGTTAGTAGATTATGCAGGGGATGTGAAGTAGTGTCATTATGTTGAGCATTTTGTGCAGCATCCTTTGACCATAGACTTTACCACCTTTCCCTAACTTTGGCACAGGCCAAAATTTCTCAACCCTTCTAGCGATGAGTTTTTTGATCAAATGGAAGTATGTAAAGACAGTGATACTAATGACTGAAATTTATTGTTTAAAGTGATTGACTTGACATGATTTGTACTTGCATGAATTATTACAGTTTGGATTCAAGAGTGAAGCAAAATGCCTTTCTAAAAAAGTCACACAGACAGAATGCAATGGTACCAGGTACCTTGACCTAATGATAGTGTCACTGACAGTCAAGATCACTATAAGGGTCACTGCTGAAAATAGCCAGTTGTAGATTAAGCTGCAGACTAATTGCTGATGAGATGAGTGTCCACAGCTAAGCTGCATGATGAGGAAACAGTCGTGAAGTTAACATAAAGCACCACAACACAAATTTGTGGCATACTCTCCTAAGTGCTGGGGTGAAAATCAGGTTGTCCGTTTTCTATTGATGTTCACTTGAGATGAAATTTATAAGATCATATTACTTTAATAAAGTGTGTCAACACTGTTCATAAATGAGCCCATCACTTAAATATGGTATTTATGTGGATAAACAGTTAGTGTACAGTCTACAAGAACGGGGTAGAGCAAACAAGCATTCCTTAAGATGTTTTACATACATGTGCACTAGCTTTGATGGCAGGTTTGACATTCATTCTAACATCCTGATATAAGGTTAAAGTTTTTTTTTTTATTGTACATTCATGAAAAACTTAATTTATATTTGCTTATAGAGCTGTTCATGCACAAGTTTTATTAACCAGTGTCTGATCCAAGATTGTCAAAAAAGTATTTTCTGTGAGAGAAATGCAGGCTGAGGTTTTGCAATTCTAACTTGTAAATTTAAATTTTGTCTTTGTCTCTGTTCTAGTCTTGGTATCTGGGCAACTGAGAGAGCTCTGGAGGAAAGGTGATTGTCATGACAGTGCTGTCCTGGAGGAAAGGAGAAAATGTTGTGAAGATGTTCCCAGAGGAAAAATATATTCAGCTTTGTAGAAACCTAACGCATGGTCATACATATCTATAAATATATATCATAATATATTTATACATGTGTTTGTAGCCAGAAGAGACCACCTGGATGGAAGATGGGTGCTGCCCTTACTCAGCCATTTTATAGCTCCAGAATGAACTATGCCATATGATGCTACATGGCTGTCAGAAATGGCCACTGGCGTGAGTTGTGATTTTCAAGTATAAGCAATGGATTGCTGCAGAATTCTGGTTGGGCCAAACGAACTACAGACCAGGACCAGCCATCAATATACCACATCCTAAGAAGCCTGTAACCCAGCTGTGTCCCCAGGAAGGGCCTGTTTAACTGGGATGGATGTCAGCCTTTACCCCTGTACCCTGGGTCTCGACACTAAATCCAGTACAATGCCTATATAAACCTCACCCCCCTGTTAACACCCAGAATGCCCCTCTCCCCTGCAGGTGCTGCTTATAATATATGCAAATAAGCCTCCCTTATTTTCTGAGAGATCCTGTTAATATCTAATGTTTCTTTGCACTTTTTGACTATGTTATTGATATGTCTGAAAAAATTACGAGCTGAAACAGCGCTTTTTTTTTTGTCTCTTCCCACCAAAAGACAGAGGCTTTGTCTTTTTTATTGACAATCATCTGCCTAATACCATTAAG
Source organism: Stegastes partitus (assembly GCF_000690725.1). Classification (NCBI taxonomy): domain Eukaryota; kingdom Metazoa; phylum Chordata; class Actinopteri; family Pomacentridae; genus Stegastes; species Stegastes partitus. Next base: position 93,362 of record NW_007579438.1, read on the forward strand.
TTGCTTTGCGAGGCTAATGTTTTTTAGACTGTTTGATTGTGCTTTTTACCAGAAAAAAAAGAGTAAGAATGGAATATAAGAGCTATATTCATGCCTCCTCCAACACAACATGCAGTGCTACAGTTAGATACTATTATAGAGCTAGGCCCAGTTTTACTACTACTGGGTTGGGGTGCCTGACAGGGCCATGACAGCATTTTTCCAAATTGCCAAAGGTACACTATTTTGAGTTGCACCTGTCACAAGAAAACAATGCAATTCTCAGTAGAACTTAGAAAAGGCAAAGACATGTAGAACAAAGGTGACAGTGCGGCCAGCCACACGCTGGCTTCTGAAAACAGTGAGTTGTGAAATTGAAGCTTGGTGTGGTATGGTGCATTCATGTATGTGTGTTAGAGCTGCAATAATTAGTTGATTAGTCAACTATTAAATTAGTAGCTACTTAAATGGTAATATTTTTAGTTATTCCACTTCTGTCATAGTAAACTAAATAGCTTTCGGCTTTGGACAAAACAAGACTTGATCGTCTTCAGCTTGGACAAACACGAATCAACATTTTTCACCATTTTCTGATCTTGTATAGCCCAAACAACGAATCAATTGATTTAGGAAATAATCAGCAGATTAATTGCCAATGAAAATAATGGTTAGTAGCAGCCCTAATGTTTGAGCATGTGTGTGTTTGTTTGTGTGAATGTGTATGTGGGGGTGGGGTGTGGGTGTGTGTGTGTGTGTGTGTGTCAAAATGTGAATGTGGTCCCATACTAATCCATGCTGTTTTTAGGAGATGCTGTGCAGATTTTGTTTGTGTCTGAGAGAACCCAGTGACAGGATTTGTACTTGTATGTAGGTAGATGAGAGAGAGATTTAAAAAAACAAACAAAAAAGGCACTACGCTATGTTTAAGTTTAAATTCCTTCCTTTCGAGGAACTTTGTGGTGATATGGAACGTTATGTTTGTAGAGTGTGTTTGTTTTTTTTGAAGTTGTTGATGCTAATCACCAGGTCATGTACATACTGACTTGAACTGAGAACAAAATTCAGGTGTCTTGTCCAGCTCTAGAATGAGTGGTGGTCCCTGACAGGTTCTGTAGTGTGTCTCAGAGGAAAACTTTGCTGCTCAAAGCTTGGGCTTTTATAGCTCGGGAGACAAAATTGTAATTCTCATTTTAGCCTTGTTTGACTTTCAATTTTGTCTGATATGTTTCTCATATTTTTCTCCTAAAATTCACTAGGAGAAAGAGGTGAGACAGGAAGAGGACAATAAGCAACAGGAGTCATACTTGAGACTTAATGGAGATTCCTTCCCAACCTCGACTACGAGCTCCATTGCTTCTACATGTGATACACACACACACACACACACGCACGCATGCACACACACAAACAGTGTGCAAATGCTGTTATGTTTCTCCAGACTTACTTACTTAAATAATTTATTAGACCACCACCCATTGTAAGGTTTATACCACAGCTGTCCTAAATCTTTTATGTTTCTGTAATAGTTAATACACCAGTATGTAGAAACCCTTTAAATGAAATTATATCTTCTATGCTAAAATATAATTATTATTGTTATCCATGAATTTTCAAATTTACTTTTTACAAAACACAGATGTATTTATTAATTACGATGTCAAATTATAGTTATTTACTTGCATTCCTGAACAGAAAAAAATGTTATAGTGGTTGAATGTTACACTTGATTAATTTCTGACTTGACCCAGTGAGCCGGCTCAAATCTGGGTCTAAAAAGGTGAATTCAGTTTGAAATTCTTCATTTCTGTTCAAAGTGGGAAAATGTAGAGAGCTCAGTGAAAATGGAAGAGTCCGCATTAAAGCACTTCATGATGCTGGATAAATAATAAATTGGTTCAGCACTATATGTATGAAATAGAGTTCACAAAACAAGACCTCTCAGTATAACTCAGTACAGTTATTTCAATATATTTGTTTAAAATAAAGCTCATATATAGTTCACATGTAGCTCAGCCGAGAAAAAAATGGAGCCAATAGTCGAGGCTGGGAAGGGATCTCCATTAGGTCTCAAGTTTGACTCCTGTTGCTTATTGTCCTCATCCTTACTTACCTATTTCTCCTACTGAATTTCAGGAGGAAAATATGAGAAACATATCAGAAAAAAGCAAAGCTAAAACAAGGCTGAAATGCCAATCACAATTTTGTCTCCCGAGCTATGAAAGAGCAAGCTTTGAACAGTAAGATTTTCCTCTGGGATAGCTCAACCCCAACCCAACCTGAACGATGTGTGGAGAAACTGCAGCAGTCCAGTGTGACTCGGAGTTCAGGCTAGGTGTGACAGTTCATTGAAAGATTGGTTTTGAGCAAATCTTGATTATTTATCAGAGGTGGACAAAAACTTTAGCATTTAAAACGAGCTGGAAGGTTATCAACTCGACTTTTTTGTGTCCAACATTGATGCAATCTTTTGCATTATTACTGTGCTTTATTGGGGCAAAGCAATACTTTGTTATGGTTGGCTTTTTACAGCTTCAGTTTTTCAATAATCTTTTGAATGGCATTTATTATCTTAAAATCTGACATGCTGTATTTTAACATTGAGTAAAATCTTCTGAAATATTTAACATGGTTAGAATTTAATTGAATCTAAACATGAATTCCTCTTTGTAGTAAGTAATCTCAAAACTACATTTATTGTGGGAACAAAAAGTGAGTTTTTGAAACAACAAACTAAAAACGAGAATTAAATTATTAAAAACATCGCTATTGATATTTGTGATGTAAAATTCAATGCAAACTCCAAAAGCAACAACAGTAGAACATGTGCACCATGGCCTTTTGGTATATTTTACACCATCTCATCTCTTGCTCTAGAGATGAAAACACTGAATATAAGTGAGATTTTTAAGAAATTCTATTTTATAATCTGTACCATAATTTATCGCAAAGGCTTCACAAATATAAAGCAGATTGTTGACGTTTGTTGCCTGTTGATGTAATCTGCTAAAGGTCTGGTGTTTCTGTGTGCATCAAATCAGATTGAATGCCAAGTAAATTTTGGAATAACTTATTCACAGGAAATTGTCTGCTGGAGTGTTTCTGCATCAGTGGATGTTACTCCATAATTTGTTCATTTGCATTCTGTATACAAACAGTAGAGAAAAGTCAAAAAAATTGTTCTTTAACTTGCTAACTGGCTGTTTTCGTTACCCCACAAATGTCATCTATCTGCCTGGAGTAAAAAAGGTCTTCAAGGGAGGAACTAAAGGCTTCAGGCTCTGTGCTTCAACACATTTAATATGCAATTTAAAAACAGACACTACTTCAAAGAGCCAAATCTTTATAGCTTTGATTTTTGTAGGTTTACATCAAGACAAACTTCTTTGTCACGAAACACCAAGTCAAGACTTCTCTCAGGGTGCAGGCCTACATGTTTCTTTGTAAAATATCAGGAGGAAACTTCATGAGTAGAACCTCAGACGATTCACAATAAGATGCAAACCCTTGGAAAACTCAAACACAAAAACGGTTGGCTGCAGTGGCACAAACATGCAAAAAGAGACATGCAAAGTTTTGTACCAGAGTTCTCTGGACTGATGAATCAAAACTCAGGCTCTGTCAAAATGAATGAAACGGTAAAATGTGGAAGATAAAAAGCAAAGGTCATGACCCAAAGTATACCATCTGTCAAGCATGGCAGTGCTTCTGTTTGCTTTTGCCATGTCATGTGGCTGCCATTGTGTCTGGCACAGTCTACTGGCATTTTTTGAGGATTTCTTTGCTGACAGAAGCAAAAGGTTGAACGTCGAGGGCCGAAAAATTCTTTAACCTTAAAGTTTCAGCACTATGTTAAAAAGGTTATATTCCTCAAACAGTTGTTTCTGTGGTTGTGTAAACCTGGTCAAAGAAAAGGTGGGCCTTGGTGCTTTAAGTTTGGATTCAAAATTTGATTTCAATTAATATGTGATGAAGCTAAGAGCCTGAAGAATAAATAATGTGTTACTGTCCAAATACTTATGGTATGGACTTCACATACGTTGAAGAGGCAGCACAGGAGAGCTGGTTGAAATGCTGGAATCATTCAGAGGTTTTCACTGTAGGAAAATATTGTTCTGGGCAGAAAGCAGTGAGCAAACATTTTTGGGATAACAAAAATACCTTTTAAGATGCAGCAAACAGTAGTGAAAGACCACTGTTTTGCAACTTGCAGTGTGTTTCTTACAACATGCACCAACCACATGTGTGTAAAGCAGCTGTGTGTTTTTGTGTGGCAGTTCAGATGTGGAACAGGATCTCCACTCTGATGCTTTCTTTCCTCATTTACTTTTCAGTTTTTCTTATTTTTCCTCTTGTCTCTTTTGATTTATACATTTTAGTGTCAGTCAGTATTGGAATGAGTGTGCCTTTTCCCCCTGCTTACGACTTCTTTTTAACCCATGTAAAAGTGTCTCTCGTATGATTTTGTGCCACCAAGAATTTGAATATTTTTGGACCACTATCTATGGACTCTGTACATATGCAGTCAGGCACCCAAAATTTGCTTTATATTTTGTCTGGATACTTGTCTTGTTTTTTCCTTGTCCTTTTCAGAGGTTTGGGATTAAGGTCGAATTATGTAAACTGGTGACTACAAGGAGTTCAAATTTCAGAGTGACAGCTAGGTTTTGGTTTGGTTAAAGTTGGCTTCAAGCTGATGTATACTGCATGGTGCTGGCCTGGTCGCTGTGCTGACCTAAAGAATGCATGGCTCAACCTGATGATACCTCGCCATCTCTATCCTGCTCTTCCTCCTTCTCCTCTTCCTCACTCCGTGCTCTATACTACATCAGAGGGCAGTGGATGGAAGGGCTGTCTCTTTCTTTGAATTTTAATAATAGCCCTCTTGTTAAACTTCTATTTTGCACGATATTCCATAAAACACATTATGTGCCTTGCCTTTAGTTAAAAACAATAATACTTTATAGAAAAGTTATCATACTTTTCATGGTACAGCTGGTAGCACTTAAAAAACAAACAACAAAAAAAGCTGCATGTGTGATTGCTTGGCATAAACCACTTTAACAGGTACGCAGTTTTAGGATGTGGCGGTGTGCCAACTAAGAAGCTAGTCTGAGTGTAAGTGAAAGCCCTCATTAGCTTCAGCAGAGGCTGGGACACTGTTTGTCCTTCATTCAGCTAAAGATAAAGAAGTTTTTTACAGTGTGAAAGGAACAGTCTGACAGTTTTGAAAGTGAACTGAATTGCTGTCATGTGAGAGAAATCCTTTCTTTCCCTTGTGCAGCAGTTTACAGACACTCAGCCTGCTACACACACAATGCAGACATGTTTAGCCCAGTTTTCTATGAACATTGCCTAAACACAGCCCAACCCTTAAAACAGTGATATTAACTAAAGGTCCAATTATTCTTTTGTCTTTCATTTCAAGTTTTTATGTTAACCTGAATCTGTACTTGGCTATGTAATATCAAGTGGCTTTATATAAAGACATAGATTTAAACCCAATTGTTGTTGCAAAGATGGCATGGAGGTTTGTGATCCCCCCTCCAGATACAAAACCCTTTTATCATGAGACTCCTGTACTAAATTTGATGGGAAAGATTGATTATCATCATGACATCTAAACAAAACTCAGAGCATGAGAAAGCTCTGAGTGCAGCTTCCAAATTGTTGGACTGTTCCTCTGAGTGGGGATTTTTCAGATATTATTTGCCATACTCAGGTGTTGATTGCACTCATAGAGCCAATCAAATACAGTGGCTCTGCTGTGTAAAGCTGACATGTTGGCGGAGGTATGTAGGGAATAATTCAAATGAACATTCTGTGTTGCTGTATGTAAAACATCATTCATACACTGTTGAATATTAACTTACATGTCTGTTATACCAAAATGTGGGCACCAGTGTGTTGCAAATGAAATGTTCAGCGTATAGTTACATTATGGCTACTTTTGATTTGAAAATGCCATTTTGCAAAGGTTAAAACATTGGTTCAGAAAGTAAAGTCTGCCAGTAATTTAAGCCTAAATGTTCACAGTACAACAAAAGCCATTTTCAGAGACTTTGCTCAGCTTTTTCCACATTGTGCTTATTATTCGGTAATAAATACATGCAAATGCATATGATAGCACTTATTGCAGGGAAAAGTCTTTCACTATATTGTGTATATTTTGTCAGACATTTAGCCAAAGTGGCCAAGCCACTACTCCCATGTAATGGAAACATGTTAAACATGTTCAGGTTTAGAATTCAACGCTCTGCAGCTCTGTGATTGGCAGTGAGAAGACCGTCCATTTGCCTGTGTGATGACTTTGACCATGTGATTTATCATGTGATAAGATACTACAAAAAGGCCATAGATGACTTTGAATTTTATATACTTGCATGGACTTTTCTTTTCTTTTTAGGTATTCCTTAAGTTTTCATTGTTACATTGCTTGTAGAATTATAGCTTTAAACACAGCAAAGTGTATAAAATATGTACAACATAAACATATTAGTTATAAAGAAGATGTATAGAATGTTAAAGCTGTTGTGTTCTCCATTTTAATTAAGCTCTCTTAAGTTAGTGGCCAAGTTGCAGAGTAAGTGAACCCATGAAATGGGAAAAATTGTGGTTGAGTCAGTAGAAAGGGTTAGACATGTGATGATAAATGATGATGGGTAAAAATGGTAACAGAAGAGAGGCCGTTTTGGCCATGAAGTAAAGTGATGTGAATTACAATGCACACAAGGTATATACTTCTGTGAAGGCTGCACAATCCTCTAAATGTGTTATTTTATTAGGAAACACTGTTTAGAAAAATCTCTGAATGACTCTGCAACAAGTGCACAGTGGTGGCAAGTGACAAACACTGATGTGTTGTTGTTTTTGCTGTTGACAGCAACAGTCCTAATATGCATACATCATGTCCTAAAATATTGGAACTTCTTATGGGATGAACTGTGAAAAAGTATACATTGGGTTATGAGTACTAATGACTAAAATGGGTCATACCAAAAGACTGTCTGTAGAAGTGGTATGACATATCAAAAAGCAAATGATCCAGATATCTTGATAATAGGTATTTAAATAGGGCAGAGGTAAGAAATGTTTTACCAAAAACTGAAAAGGCAGAATATCTCTGTCGACAGCCTTGGCCTATATTGATTTATAACTGAATTTAAAAGGAGGGATCTATACTATTCCAAAATTCACCAAAACAGACCTTTTCTAAATTAAACGAAAGAAAAATACATTTGTCCAGAATTTGATGACGTGGACAGACTCAAACAGAGAAAACAACAGCATGATGCACTACCATTTAAAAAAGACCAATATCTGGCTTTTTTCTGTCTCAAACACATTTTTCTCCTGTGAGGATTATGTTGTGATCAGAGTTGGTTGAAAAATACCTGACCATATATTGGCACTGTTGCTCCAGCTACATAACCGAAACCAACACTTGTTTTAATCCACAGAAGTTGATTGAAATCTGTTCACTGGATCAAAAACTGAAGCAGTTTGGATTAAGTAACATACAGAGCTTTATCTCCACTGAAGAGCAGCAGCAGCTTTGGGTAAAGTTGATTTTAGTATTGTCTTTGATTTAAACCTTGAAAACAAATGGTTAGACTATTGGGTACCAGGCTGACTGTTTAATTTTTTTGTTTGTAATCACTCTTTGATTTAAAATAATGGGGCTGGAGTAATTCCCTAAGTAACATGGCAATGCTGATGGATCATTCTGCCTCAATGACCCATGCCCGACCATCTTCATTTAACAGATTGTTGTTGTTTTTTTTAAGTGGTAAATATTGACTTTACCATGTATCAAATCTGAGACCATAGGTAACAGTGTTTTTTGTGTTTTTAAAATTCTTAAGGATGTGTGGGGCCAGGCCCATTTTTGTCCTCGTTTTCTTCGCACCAATCTGGGGAGCAGTTTAATGTGCCATAACTTGAGAAATAATGTAGCTGAAGACCTGGCATTTTGGAGGCTTATTGATGCGTAAATATGGTCTTCAGTATGCTGCTCTGATAGAGCAATACCCTGATTTGATAGAATAATACAAACCACTTATATGATGGTGAAAATTTGGTCAAGAAATGTCCATTGTTTGTTCTCTTCGGATAGTCCATCAACCATAAAACCTGTATTGTTCACCCTAAGAGGCAGATATTCCTCCCCTGTGATTAGCACCAGTAGATGCTTTAAAAATGTAGAATGTGTTGCTAATCAGAAGCATACTCTATGAGAAAGAAAATATTGAAATAACACTTTTTTGCATTTATGGCCAATATTTGAACATGCAGTGAGCAGGTATGATAGGTGAACAAGTTATGTAATATTGTTACTGTGCTAAAAGAAAAAAATCATGGTTTTCAACCCATTGTGCTTCAAATCATTGTATGAAAAATGGTGGCATAAGCCATTTCATCCATGATTATTATCTGTATCTTTTCACTTGTTTTGGATTTCTTTATCAAGATCTTTTTAAAAAAAATTCATTTTAGCCTTGTTACATTTTTTTTTTTAGACATGGTCCACTCAATAAATATTAACCACTTTAAAAAAAAAACAATCTCAAATTGAAGATGGTCAGATGTGAAATTTTTTATTTTTTTTGGATGAATTGAGTTGGAATGACCCTGATACATCTAAGACTATATGAAGGTGGACTGTGGTGCTCATACGGCTGCCACTTAAAAGTACAAGAAGAAGGATAAAAACAGTATCCGTCTTTAATTGTTGAAAAGATGATACACAGTATTAATCCAAGATCGGAATGACTTTTGTGAAGTTGTGACATGTCTGTGATTAGTTACTGATTGATCATTAGCAACTGTTCTACAGAAATGAAAATGAGAGAAAAGTGACTCTTGGATCTATCTGGTTTGAACATTCTGGTTGTAACCCAATAGCCACAAAAATCTACAGCCAAAATTTGCATTTCAATCACCTCTTTCCTAAAGCAGTACAAGTACTGCAAGATTTAAAACGGTTAAGAATATAGTATGGCAAATGTTGTGGATTACAGTTACAATTACAGTTACAGGTTCTTCGTCTCTCTCAGGTGATGACCAAGATTTGGATATTGTATTCTGGAAGCTTATTACTATTTACCTGTAGCCAACATAAAGGAGATTTACATTTTAAATCTTCACTTGCAGAGAAAATGTATGCAATGTTTAAAGACAGATAGCCTAAGAGCAGTGTAGTGTGGTCATATTTTGTATGTAAGCCTCCTGGTTGTCAGGATAAAGTGTAAAGCAGTGAATCCCTTTCATTATTTTGTCAGTATATTTTTCTACCACTGGCAAGCATCCTGACACAAGAAAACTCACAAAGATAGCAAAATATAGCAGCAGCCCAAACTCAAGTCAAACGTTTTAATAAGGTGAGAATGATGTGTTCATTACAAAACACAAACACCGTCCTCTACTGTGGCGTACACAATGTTGGCATTTCAATGTATCACTTTCTCTGCTCTTTTCAAATAAACCAGCAGGTGAAAAGCAAGTGAAAGATCTACCGAAAATAATCTCAACAAGCAGTGCCTATCATTTTACTGCAAGGTTAATTTGAGATGTTTTCTTAGCTGTGCTTTGCAGTACATCTTGTGTTCAAACACTACATGACTACGTGAGACAATAACCAGTGTTGGTCCTAAGGTGACAAGCCATGAACAGTCTCAAGAGTTGATGCTGAAAGACGATTGCATTTTTAGGGATTCTTAATTTCAGTGATTTCACAGTTCATGGTTCTTCATTTTAGGTTGGATTATGTTCAAAGACTAAAGCTGTGCCCTGTTCTCACTTCGACTTGAAATGACTCCAAGTGCAGCTGAAGTGCTGAAAGTGGCAATGGCACTTTTTAAAAAGATATTTTGATATGTCAAAGACAGAATGCTGATGATGTTTTAATCAGTTGCTAAAATCCTGAAGGGCATAGTCCGGTTCCGTCTTTTGTTGCTGTTGCCATGTCAAATGGCTTTCACTCAACTGAGGGCTTAGTTTTTAGCAGTCTCTGAAAGTGGTAGGCTTCAGAGCTGAAACGAAAATAATCAATTTACACATCCATTATACTCTCCTAGCACATCCTTTGACTATTGTCATACTGTCTTTGTAGCGTGTAACAGAAATTTTGACAGTTGGTAGTATAAATATTAAACCAGAAGGCACAGGGAGGTCTGAGTATAGCTGTGAATGCTGCTGTGAGGGAAATGGCTGGTGCTTCATAATGTCATTTGTATTCTATTCAGAACACAATCACATTAATTCGCAACTCCATATAGCATATTATTAAAAAAGGAATGTGTGGCAAGTGACAATGGAAGAAATGTAACTACATAAGTTGAAGGAAGGACTATACATAATATTTAGGCTTCGATTCCACATTGTTTTAGCATTTGAGCTGTTTAGGAGCAATATCTTTTTAAAAAAAGTGTGAACAGGAACAAATCATTGCATACTTGTCATTAGCATATATGGAACTAATGTGTACAATTTTTATTTATTTAGTTAACTATGCATTTATTAGTACTTCCTAAAATAGCTATTTACGATACTGTGTGACTCCCAGATACAGTTTAGTCCTGATAAAGAAGCCATTGGGCCCACTTGATGCTGCAAAACTTAGAGTTGGAAGAACCAATTTGAACACAGCTACAGCGGCTAAGCTGACAGGACTGTAGTTTTTCCCTGATGGCTGAACTGAAACTGAAAGTTTTAAAATCATACTTAAGTTTGGGTAAATATGCACAATGAGTAGGATCAATTTCTATAAAAAATATTCTGTCAATGTATTAATGTATTTTTTTTATTTTTTTTCATGTAAAAAAAGATATTTTGGGCTCAAGTTCCCTCTAGGTTTTTCTTTACATGGTGTTACAAACTAAGTGCTGTTCAGACCACAGTTATTGTCTGTTTGCTTACAATAACCAAGCAATGTTTTTGGGCAACTCCTCTTCAGATGCATCACATAAGAGTCATACGTGCTTTATGATTGTGAGTAGGGAGTTCTGTTTAGTATTTTTAGCAGTTGTACAGCTGTGACTAAACAGTAGCATTGCTGGCAATGATTCCTGTTTTCTCGTTTAGCAGCTGAATTTAATCCTATCTTTGACTGTATGCTGTGAGGGACAAAGCGACTGCTGGATATCTAAACAATTACGTTTTGGTTTTGAGGGAAATATTTTCATAGAGGGCTCTTTTCTATTAACTATTAATGTGATTCAACACTCTACTGTAAAGCTGCTGCTGCCTGAAAACCTCCAGTTATTTGCTCACTCCAATATTTGTTTATTTGGTTGTTTTTGTTTTGTTTTTTTGTTTGTTTTTTTGCTGTTTCCTACTTGAATTACAACTCTGCTTTTTTATTTTTTTAATGGCCCTTCAGAATCCTTCTTGTAGGCCAGACTCACAGCAGATGGGAAAATGTACTTAGTTGCTGAAAATCTGATAGTACAGCTGCAAGTTTTCCTGTGAAAGTTATGCCATACTATTTAGTTTCTGTATCTGCAGGTACATTGCTTCTACACAGTTTATTGTGTGCGCTGACAGTTTGCAATGACTGAAAGGGTTGATTCTCAGAGAACATTTTAATGCATAGTCAAGTTTTTTTCCATCATAACTTTTCAGATATAATAGTAAAGGAGTGCTTTGCTTGCTTCCAGATATATATCCCTTACATCAGAGGGAGCATAGGCATGAACAGATTTCACCAGTTATTGCATGACCACAGGCTACACAGACCACAGGCCTTTTAACATAAATAATTGTACATGAAGTAATTATATGTTTCAGTTAGCTATGGGATAACAACAATAACTCTTAAGTTAGTAAGAAATAATCCATGATAAGGTACTCTTAAACCTGGAGAAAACAGACAAGGTTGTGGTGATGCAGAGCATTGTCCACTTTGAGGAGTGTATTGTTGGCTATATTGAAACATCTCTGAGTTCATTCTCACCTATCTTGGCCACTTCCTAACACATTAAAGAAAAACATCAACACTATTGCTATGGTTGCTCATACATCACAAAGGAGTATACCAGAACTTTCTTGTCTAATTTGACTTACTGACTCATCAGTACAGTACAGTACAGTTTGAACACCAGCCAGTCAGAAATGTGCAAGTGGCATACCAACATAAGAAAAAAACAGATGAGATAGAAGCAAGTGATTAGGAGTGCTGGGGTGCAAACATTAAGCCAGACCTACATGTTTACTGTGAAAAGGGCTGCGGTTTTGGACTGGATGTAGTTTGTGGCAGCTTTAATAAGATTCTTAAGTACTTTTCTATAGAACAAATTTACTGCTGAAGCAAATATCAATTATCAACCTTTCTTTGCATGTTAAACGCTAAAGTTCCGGACTTGTCTGTTCATGGCTGGCATTTCTTTTCCTGTCTGAATGTATCATAGTTTGAGTGACAGCTGTCTGAACCAGTGTTTTTGACCTAATGTTATTCATCTGCTGTGGGGGATATTAACATCTTTAGAACCATATTTAGCCATTGCTAATCAGACAATTCTAATGAATTCATTACTGGAAATGAGTATGTTTCCCTATGCAAAAATATACCATTAATAAACAAGCTATACTGCAACTCAGCCAACAGACCTCATGTTTGTTCCTTTCATTGATACCTGCTGATCCCAATAATCCACACTCTCTGCCCTGCCTTGGTGGAAGCATGCTGTGTCTGGTGCAAGTGAGACATGAAATAAGATCTGGCAAATCCAGTTGGAGAGACAGATATAACAGTTTGTTTTGTTTTTTTTAAAAGATATTTTTTGGCCTTTTTTGGCTTTATTAGATAGGACAGCAAGAGAGACAGGAAAGTGGGGGGAGAAGAATGGGGGAAGGACCTGCAGCAAATGGTCATGAGCAGGACTCAAGCCCACGACCACTGCGTTGGGACTGCAGCCCCTATACATGGAACGCCAGCTCAACCAGGTGAGCTATAGCCCCAGATAGAACAGTTTTAATGATTATCTGATGCCAAAACACCACACAACCATTTTTAATGCTGTGAGACAGAAGTATAACAAAAAAATAATCTCAGAGGTATTTTTCATCATTTTGTCATATTATCCTTAGTCAAGAAAAACAAGTCAGTCTGGAGCCTTACACTTCACACCTTTATATTAAAACAGTTTTTCTTTAGCACATTAAGTCAATGAAGGTTCAGGGCATGGGGCGTACCTGGAAAAGATTCTGGTATCAAAAAATTTGTTTAGCAGTTGCTATTTGTAAAACTGGTGAGACATACACATGGAAAGAGACAGAGAGAGAGCACCCACACATGGGCATTCAGAGGAAGCATACAGTATAGAATTTACATAGTAGCCTATTGCTAAAAGAAGGGTCCAGTATAACTCAGTACCTCAGTGTAATTCTCTGGTTTATTAATGAATTGCATGGAGCTACACTGTGGGCTGGCATCTCTGATTATAGTGACAGACATAGGTGACAGCTATGTCTATGTTCCTAATATGGATTGCATTGAATAAACCTGTTTGTGCTGCCAGATTTATTGATTTATGTATTTTTAAAGACGGACATACTTTTCAGCCTCCAATTAAAAAGGTCTTTTTGGGAGGAGGATCTCATGGCATTCACAGGCCAGATGAGATGCAATCCCGCCAGTGAGTTCTAGGTCTACTCTAGAGGGCTGCCTGTACGAAGAAGCAAGTTTGACATAGCCAGGTTTCTTTGTGTAAGCCGGCTCGACAATATCGAAAGCTCCAAACCACCTCGGCTACTTCATGAGTTTCTGCAAAGGAGCAGCAATCTATCTCTAAGACTGACTACAACCACCCTACCAAGGAAACTCATTTTGGCTGCTTGTATTCACAATCCAATTCTTTCAGTCACCCAGATCTAAAGGTAAATCTCAAGCTTTGCCTTCCAGCTCAGCTCTATGTCAGTTTAAATATTTGAAATTGATGAATAATTTTATATTACTTTAGGCCATTTTCTCTTTAAAATTGCGATGTGTGTATGACATACCAGGAGGTGCATACACACACACACACACACACACACACAAACTTTTGCACAATGTACACTGCACTTAAGCTTTCAATTCTAAAATCCTAAAAAAAAACAAAAACAAAGGCCACAATGTCATAAATAATGCGGTAGATTCATTATTCATGATGCCAGGTTATTTTTCTACTTCTCTATTGATTTTAATGAATGTACTTGTATGTCTTGTTACTGCACAGCCTTGTGGACCAGAAACTTTGCATTTCACTGCACATACTGTATGAGCATGTGACAAGTAAAAACTCTTGAATCTCAAATATAATAGCGTTTCTATTTGTTATATCAAATATAATAAATAATAATGGAAATGTGGATGGATGGGTGGTTAGCACCGTTGCCTCGCAGCTACAGGATCCCGACCAGGACACCGTGCAGCTGTAACACCACCAATCACCACCTAAGCTGCGGCTGGTTTGCAGTCAGTATCAGGCGGCAGTGAGCTGTCCTCCCTCCCAGCAGGTGGCGCTAAAAGGAACTTCGTGTTTGCCACCCGCCGTTTAACGTCAAAAGAAGAGAACAATTCTCTTTCCGTTTCCAGATCAATTCAGTTGGCGGCTGAAAACCGCCAAATCAAAACTGCTGCGGACTAACAGACAAACTGTGATAGAAGGCAGCGCCGCTTAGCTTGAGCTGCTCCCCTTAAATCTGGAGCTGGAGCGTTAACCAGTGGAGGACCGTGTCAGTAAAGACTCGCCAGTTTGTCCAACGATATGGAGGAACTCTTTAGCAAAGTGTTACACGTTACTGTGAAATACAGGGACAGCGAGGAGAGGTGAGACCGCTCACACAGACGTCAACAAGTTAGACGACCAGTCGGCTACATGTTGTACCCAAAGACCACAGGAGTGTGTCATAGAAAGTTTCAGATATGGCTAGCCATGTTCACACGTAGTCACAAAAAGACAGATATCTGTAATTCAGTTTAGAGTAGACAAAATAACAAATATCATGACGAGTCTAAATTGTTGTGTATGACGCTGCTCGAATAAGGCTAGGACATATGGCAAGCCAGTTTAACATGGAATAGCTAGACTGTGTATATATTGCACACATTCACAATCCAATTCTTCCTAGCCAAAAAGAAAAAGAGAGAAAACAACAGCATTTCACATTGTTACGCTTTCTATGACAAATGCCATTGTCAGTTTTACCAATGATTTTTCTGTTTACCAAAACAGATGTCTACAATTCAGCTGAAGATATCCAGAGTTTACATTGACAATAGCTGGAGCTGAATTCTGACTAGTTTCTATGTTGCACTTTTCATCTCTACTGAAATTTGAACTAGTCAAAATGATCCTGTCAATATCTCAAACTGGAATTTTGTCAAGTCAAAATGTAATTACAGATATCTTGAATTGAAGTTTTGATGTGGCAAAATTATATCAACGGTATGTGTAGTTACATTAGAAGCTACTGCAAGTCAGATGTGGAGGCGGCTTGCTTTTCAAAACTATTATAGTACTGAAACAAACAAATTACCACCATGTCAGAGCGACCACAAGTCTCTACTGAGCAAGTCAGAATCAGAATCAGATTTATTGCCAGGTATGGTTGACACAATATGAGGAATTTGTTCTGGTGGGTTGGTGCAACAAAACAACAATAAGTGTAGAGTAAACAATAAATATACAGTAAAATAAAGTAACTACAAATAAAAAAATAGCTGTAATAGTGCAAAGAATCAAAGTTAAATTTAAATATGAACCATAGAACAATAGTGTTATTTACAGGAATATTGAGGGTGCTGATATGTTGATATTTACATTTATACAGATATGGGGGGGGGCTTGTTCATGAGGCCAGTGGCAGATGAAAAGAAAGTGTTGAGTTTATGACCAAGGTGGGAGGGGTCGGCCACAATCTTACCTACAGGCCCCAGAGTCCTGGAGGCGTGCAGGTCCTGGAGGGAAGGCAGATTGCAGCCAATCACCTTCTCGGCCAAGCAGATGATACGCTGCAGTCTGGCCTTGTCCTTGGCCGTAGCTGCAGTGTACCAAATCTCTTGTTCTCCAAACTGTTCACTGATGGGCTTTTTGTATTTCACAGCATTTTCTATCAAACTTATCCACCATAACAGCCACTATTACTCCTGCTAACAGTGTTCAAATGCTTTGCATGATCAGTGATTGATCGAATGCCAAGCCTGACGTGAGCATAAAAATCAAATTAGTCAGCATGAGAGCTGCAGCTATTACTTGTCTGATCAAAACTGAGTCACAGATATATGTAACTGTTTTTGACATAGATATGTGATATAAAAACTCTGACAAGTCACAATGTAATTACGATTAGTCAAATGACATTGCTGGTATCTTTAATTTAAATTCCCAATAGTCAAACTCAGCTGTTAAATGTTAACGCAGTTGCCATACTAAATTTGATTTTGTTTTCCTTTCAAAAATGAAACGATAAGAAAGCAGGCTAAAATTGTATTCGGAGATCATACAATTTTGAGATCAAAATTGCTATCCAATATCAGCACAGCGAACGAATAGTCGGCTATTGGGGTCCTGCCCTAGAATTTACACAATTTTCAATACCAAACTTGGTTAACCTGGTTTAATGGTTTAATTTTACAGGAAAGCAAACATCCGTGTCACCATTGAGCAATCACTAAGTCCAGTACACAAAAAGGTAAGTAGAACTTTTACACAAACAATTTTGATCATGTTCTTTGTAGATTTGTAGATGGAAATTATTAGCAAAAATAGCCAGCTTTTTTCAGGTGACTGAATTTGTCTTGTTTTTGTTTGTACCAGGATCTCTTAGTAAGACTAACAGATAATGTAGATCCATATTTTCTCTTCAACCTCACTATATCAGAAGAAGATTTCCAAAGGTAAGTTTTGATAGAATTGCATATATAAAATTAATTTAGGAACATGAACAAATTGTCTTGAACTTTCTCTTGTGTTTTTTTTTTTTTTTGTCTTTTTCATTGTTTGGGTAGCTTAAAAGCCCAGCAGGGGCTACTGATTGACTTTGCAACATTTCCTCAGAAGTTTATTGAACTGCTAAACCTGTGCTATTCTGAACAAGACGTAGACAGTCCAAGGTAAGAAAACATGCAAACCATCACACGGCATCACAGTGTTCAACTAAATAAATATATCTTAAAATTGCATATTGATTTGTGTCAATCCCAGTAATTCCCTTTGTACATACACAGTTCTGTGCAACATGTGTAGGTGTTCATGAAGATATGCTGAAAAGTCAGAATGTTTCAAAAATAATGCTACAAATGGTCATTTATTCCCTAACTTCATCGAACGTGCAGTAAACAGAAAAACTGTTAATCAAATCATTAAAAGGGACAACCCAAAGTTTCCCCTGTATACCTAATCTGCTCAATGGCAGACTCTGACTTTCTTTCTGACTCCTCTCCTCCTGAAGAAGCACTCTGACACACGGTTTAATTTTCTAATTCATACAATCAATATCAAAGCATATTATGGCTTGCATTAATTTGCTGAAGTTTACTAAGTTAAATGTTAGTTTCTTCACCAAGGACTATCTTTAACATGGCTGATTTTATTTTGTCATCAGTGTAAGGGCAGAGACAGCAATTTTTGATAAAATCTATAATTTGTCCTTCCTTTTAACACTGACTACGGACATTAAGACAGCTGTTAGGCTGACAACCAGTTCCCTTACACAGAAGAGTTTACAGCACATTGCATTTGTAATAGAATAGAATAGAATAGAACTTTATTGATCCCTTTGGTGCAAACCTCAGGGAAATTGTTGTACTAGAAAACAACAACACAACACCAACACCAACAACAACAACCTAATCCCTGTTCATGTAAAACTAATCTGTATGAAGCTTTAGATAATCAGTGACTAATTACTTGTCATCATGTGTTTGGTTGCACTTATTAAATATTTTAACTTGTAGGAGATGTGAATATTTCTGAGTGAGGGTGACTATGGTGCAGCTGAAGCAACTTCAAAACTCTAAAGCTCAACATAGTTTAAAAATGAGATTTTGGATATAGTCTTAATGTTTCTGACAGCATTTTAGGTTGAAATATGTACATATGTTCATGTATACACACACACACACACACACACACACACACACACACACACAGTCATGGAAAAATTTATTAGACCGCCCTTGTTTTCTTCAATTTCTTGTTCACTTTATGTCCTATTTGACACGCTTAAGTTTAATTGTAAGCTTAAGGGTATATAAGAGGCCATTTCATGACTAAAACAGACAGAAGAAATATATGGGATGCCTAAAAGCACTTTTTGGCAGTACAAGTACAATGCCATAGCTATTGATGTAAGAACTTAAGTGGTTTTGGTTATAATCAAGAAAACCATGGAAAATGGCTAGATATCAGCTCTTACATGAAACTCTTATGTGATATTTTTGTTATCATTATATTTGTTCAAACAAATGTACTTTTAGTTGTACCAGGCATTACAATGAACAAGAAATTGAAGAAAACAAGGGTGGCCTAAATAATTTTTCCCCATTACTGTGTGTGTGTGTGTGTGTGTGTGTGTGTGTATAAACACACATTTTACAACTTGCCACACAAATGGTTACAAATAGAACATGTATTGTCAACTGACAACATAATGTCAAAAATATGAAACAATAAGCATGGAAGTTCCTCAAATCTTTGTTCTGTACTTGTGTTGCCAAAATTGTGAACCTAAATTTCAGAAAAGGCTGAGATTAATTGATCTGAATAAATCCTTTGTTATTATTTGTATATTTGTAGGAAAAAACATGACCTTAGTATGTTTGTCAGGTTTAATCTGTGCAATGGACAGAATATCAGTGACAAAGTTCATTATATTAACCTTAAGAAAAACCTCACCACACACTACATAATTGTTTATCATCTTTATCCACAGGTTTCTCCTGCACTTGTCATGTCAGTCTCCAGTGCCTGAAGGCTCTGCCAACCTAACTATAATAGAAACAAATGCATTCAAGCATCTAAACCACTTGTCTCTACGGCTTGCACATGGCTCTGACAAAGAAGTTAAAGAATATCTGGCAGTGTGTCTTTCCTCTCTGAAGGTTGGCTCATTCAAAGTCATTATACTGCCTAATACCTGTCAAATATAACTTTAAATTCAATTTTATTCCTGGGTGTTTGTTTAAATGTTTCACTGTGCTTACATTCGTATATTGATGTACACTTCAACCAAGTGAGTTAAAGAAGTTCAATGAATTGATATCGTCCTACAGATGCAAATATTAAAAAACCTTCACATGGATATTTTAGGAAAATGTAGACTTTAGTTGATAAACCTGAAAGTGAGAGTTTAAGTAGAATTATCTTGTTAAAGAATTTATGGTGTTTTTCACATAAACTATATAGGCTGAGTGAGTTTTGTCAGGTTATGTCATGTTTATAGAGCTGTGTCATCTCAATTTTTCAGGCAGAAAAGCAGGCCCTGGACATGAAGCTTAAGAAGACTGAAGATGATCTGTCCAGGCAGCTGAGTTATGCTCAACAGGTGTGCATTGCCACTGGATTGTGTTATAGAGCCCCAATGTAATTATACAGGTGTAACAAAGAGACCATGGTTTTCATCTTCAACATATGGACTATTTGGGTGTTCCCAAACATTGACCAGGTGATTGACTTGGCCTGCCATAGACATTCTACCCCTCCACCCTAAAAAGCTGGTCTTCATCATCAATCATCGTGATGTCAAATGATCAAATGTTGTCCAGTGATTTTGATTCATTTAGCTGAATCTGAGCACACAGAACGCTCCTCTATACTTGCATTCAGCCTGTTGCTTTATACAGTGAAATTAATATTGGCCAGTAAGACAGTTCCATTGGCAATCATAGTCTATCTCTAACCCTATGCATTTTCCATAACACCACTATGTTAAACAGATGGTATGATTTTGGTCTTGAACTGCTCCTATTCTCTCCATATTTTCCATTTTCTATTCATTTCAGTTCGAGGCTAAACTTGCTTTATGACTCTAGAGAACTTTGTTCCAGAACTGCATCTTAAGGTGAGCGTCTGGTCATGAAGTCTGTAGAATGTTTTTTAAGGATTTCTGGATTATCCACAAGATTTCTGCTCCTTGATCTAAAAGGTCATTTTTTACTTTTCCTATGTGCACCTGATTTTTTTTGTGCATTTCAGTTTTTATTTGGTAAACCTTTGATATCCCTTGAATAGAGTTTTGCTTTATTTTACCCTCACTATCTTCTTCACTTGTAGGCACACTTCTTTTGTTCTTTACAGTCAATGCCACCTTAATCTAAATGGCAGCTGTAAACTCTCAGTCAACCCTGAGCCTCTTGTGAGCTCATTTGTTCATGAATTAATGTCAAAATGACACACAGTTGCCAAAGAATAATTTAGTAGCCAACTGTCCAATTCCTTTTTAATCTTTTAATATATGCAGTACATGTTCAATATGGCACCAAGTTTACACTATTAATGTAAACCTATTGAAGCTGAGACTTGGCACTTCAATTTGTGTCCATCAATTTATTTTAAATTGAATGTGCTTGAACTACAGAGATGGGGTCACTGTGCCCAGTGACATTTCTTCTGCGTGGAAAGGAAGTCTCTTTCATAATGCAACAACAACAATCGAAAAAAAATCAACACTTTTGTCTGAAAAATATAAAATCAGAACATACTTTGATGTATTGTGCAGTGAAAGCTGTGCAACACATGTATACTTGCAACATTTAAAAGTGTTTTAGGTTTTTTTTGAACATGCAATACTATAACATAGCAAAATCATTTGTCAAATTAACAGTAACTGTATTTCTCTCACAGACTCTGTGTGAGAAGACTAAAGAGTTGGACAAACTACGTTTAGAGTGGACACACCAGACCAGCTCTATGTCCAACCGTCATTCTCAGGAGTTACATTTGGAAAGGGAGAAGGCTGTAGAGGTAAGACTCACCTGCGCTGGGCTATTTCCAAAGTGGTTGTTATCGAAGTAAAACCACATTAACAAAAATATGACCAAGGTTGACAAAAGAGGTTGTGTACAACAAAAGGCTGGTGACAGTACGTCAGCAATGAAGTAGGAAATACTCAAAGTATAGCTCCTGCTTACCTTTTCTGAACTATTATTTTGTTACACACTTTCATCAAATTTACCGTGAACTGTGACTATAATATGTATATATGCGATACCCAAAAGCACATTTAAACTGTGTACATTACTTAAATTGTGACCAAGCTAAATATAGCGGACCATCAAGCAAAAGTTCTTATGGGCTTCTATGACCAGCCACCTATTTTGCTATCAGGGTCGGAGATGAACGTTGCAAATCCTAAAACTGACATTCACCCTCCACTGAGTGTGAACATCTCTGTTGTTATCAGGTCAGGGATAAAAATGCGCTCACTGAAGACTTTGACCTTCTTGAAACTGAGCTAGAAAAGGTTAAGTCTAAAAGTGCAAGCAGTTATTTGCTCTGATGTACATAATATGAAGGCTGCGATCAGTGACGTGGAGGAGGGCTTGTTAGCATGGTTTAGTCAGATTACTGCACTACAGATAAAAAAACAGTTGCTGAACTTGCAATGAAGCAACCCAATCTGAGGAAGAAAAATGAGGACATGGACGGAAGACCGCATAGATGCAATATTTGCCAAATGGGTGTTGCAGAGGAACCTGGTTTGAGCTTCACAACCTCAGTCTTGCAGGCTGCTTACACAGAAGCCTTGCACAGGTAAAGTCAAATTAAAAAAAAAAAAAAAACATGGGTTATTGTCACCAAACTTCACTACTGCCTAAATTGTGTGAATAGAATTGTGTGTGCTGTGCCCAAGAACACTTTCATACACAGGGAAGCCAGTAGGCTGCTTTCTAGACTACACCATAAGTGTTGCCAAAGCCTGAGCTGCATTGAACAATGTTGGGAATCTGCTCCGAGCCTGACAAGACGCTACCTATTTGAAAGTATTCTTAGCTTGACTCCACATATCATATATTGAGGATATCAAAACATTTCTGGACACATATAAGGCAATGGTCTACGTTCTTGATCTAATCCAAAGCAGGGCTGCTGCCATCAGAGAGCACTGTTGGGTGTGCTTGGTCTGCAACGTTTTAGGTAGGTGCTTCATATCAAAGTATTATCCACATGAATGCCAGAACCCAAGGTTTGCCAGCACTGCATTGTATGTAATGAGGTAATTAATGTTATTAGCTTCCACTGTCAGTGGTTCTAATGTTGTGGCTAATGGATATATGTTTTTAAGTTAAAACCGCTCAAAAGTATTTACTTGTGTTGTGTATTTAGTGATTCACTGTGGTAGCAGTTGTTTGTTTAAGAGCACAATAAAGCATCTGGATCAAGAGCAAAGCAGTGGATTATTTTGCAGGAGTTGTTACAGGTGTTTATCTGGTATGTCTTTACGGTGTCTTTCAGGTACAGAATAGGCTTCAGCAGCAGACTGAGCAGCTCCGTCAGGATCTGGAGAGTACTCATACGAAAACGAGCCAGCAGCTTCATGGCAGGCTAACAGAGCTGGAGGCCTCCTGCAGAGAGCTGACAGAGAAGAAATACAAGAATGAGTCTTCCATTCGAGATCTAAAGATTAAACTTGTGGGAGCAGAGGAGGTAAGTGAATGCATAAGACCAGATGAGGAATGATTATGTCAACATTATTTTGTGGTTACTGGTTAAAAATGGAGTAAGCCATTTCTAAGAAAGTTTTGTTGATATTTGAACTCAGCAGCCAAACAAACACATCTATATCTTAAACTCAAGAAGGCATTGGTGACTTGGCTAGCAGACCAAAAAACATTCCAGCCTTGTAGGAGTGGAAGTGGATGTCTTTTTCTCATAGTTGAGGCAAGACAAATGTTACATCATAGTAAGTTATCAAACAAACACGACACTAAAACACAACAGAGTAAAAGCTAGTTTGTTGCTTCGAGAGGTTTTGCCAGCCAATAGAATGAAAGAAACAACATCCTCTCCCCAGTGGAGTCAGAATGGGAACCTGCGGCAACTTAATGCAGCATGTGCTGTGTGAACAAGCCTGTGCAGCAGGGTGGTGTGGCCACCAGAAGGTCCTGGGTTTAGATCTCAGCCTGGGTTCTTTCTGTGTGAAGTGTGCACATTCTCCCTGTGCCTTCATGGGTTCTCAACGGGTGCGCCGACTTTCTCCCACAATCCAAGGACATGCTGAGGTTAACTGGTTATTCTAAATTCTCAGTAGGTGTGAATGTGAGTGTGCTTGGTTGTCTGTCTCTCCATGTGGCCTTGCAACTGGCAATCTCTCCAGGGTGTACCGTGTCTTTGCCGTTAGTCAGCTGGAATAGGCTCCAGCCTCCTTCAACCCTCCAGAGAATTTAGCGGTATATCAAGGATGGATGGATGGATGGATGGATAGACGGATGAACGAACGAACGAACGAACGAACGAACGAACGAGCGAGCGAGCGAGCCCGGGACAAACTGAAGGACACAAGCAGTTGCCCTTGTCTCTCACACCTGCTCTACAAGCTGCTGCTGCACAAAAAACATCCATTGCAAACAGTAAAGGGGAGTTGTTTCAAAATTTTCAAAATTTGGGATGTATAGGGTCATCATGAGCTTGTATTCCATGTCTGCAATTCAAACATGAACGCCTCTTGTTGCTGGATAGCTGGAAAAATGTTGTGTGGATCAGTCCAACCCAATTTGTTTTTCATTTACAGAACCATGACTCTGTACAAACACCAGACTTTTTCTCATATTCGCGGAATTCAACAGAAAATGTATTGGATTAGATTGCGTACACCACCAAATGTATATTTCTAAACCCTCAATAGCTAGTTTTGCGACGTGTGAACCGAGTTTTGACATTTTACCGTAATTTATGTTGACAGTGAATATTTTCTACTTAACAATTTGCAAAGATAACAGTGTAGCAAAATAGCGTAAATTGTGTAGTCTCACACAGGAGCATCAAAAATGAGAATATATGTAACGTAACAGCCTTGTATGGCTGGGATCAGTAAATTAGTATATGTAGTGAAAGTACATTTTGAGATTAAAATTGCACTCATTTATCTTCACTCATTCATCAGGGGCGCCACCAAATAGAGTTTGGAAATAAATTAATTCGTCAGAATAAATATGAATAATTAACCAATCTACTTGTATTGATCAGTCTCATTGTCGAAAGCTGTGAACTCTGATTTCATTGACCTCCAGTTCCCAAACAAAGAAAGACACGGTAGAACTGACGATAAATACACACAAACATCTACAGTTGAAACCAGAAGTTTACATACGCTGTATAAAAAGACACAAAACCTTTTGTTCTCACTGTCTGACATTAAATCAGACTAAACTTTTCCTGTTTTAGGTCAGTTAGGATTACCAAAATTATTTCTATTTGCTAAATGCCAGAGTAATGAGAGAGACAATTTTTTATTACTTTCTTCAAAGTCAGAAGTTTACATACATTTCCTTAGTATTTGGTAGCGTTGCCTTTAAACTGCATGACTTGGGTCAGATGTTGTGGGTTTCCTTCCACAAGTGTCTCACAATAATATGCTGGAAATTTGGCCCATTTCTCCTGACAGAACTGGTGTAACTGAGTCAGGTTTGTAAGCTGCCTTGTTCGTACACGTCTTTTCAGCTCTGTCCACAAATTTTCTATGGAATTGA
>NW_007579438.1:120411-139374 GCF_000690725.1 Stegastes partitus
TGCTTCGACACTATGAAAGAGATGAGCGAAACAAAGCAGTTATGTTGTAGGCTGGACAACTAAGCACTAAGCTGAGTCACTCAGGGTTGTAAAACCTAGGGGAATTGAAGATTTGGCTTATAACTCTTTAAGGTTGATTTTTTTTTTCACACTTCATTGCATCCACTTCATGACACATAAATATATACTTCACTTAAAACACACACACACACACATGCTCACGCTAACTACTGGGGCAGAGAATACAGTACTTCCCACATTGCTTAATATTACTGAGACTCCTCTTTGTTTGTCAAGCATAGATGTGTCCTATATAGTGCTCTCTGTGTCTTACATAAACACAGGTTTACTTTGTCTTCTTTTCTTTGTTGTAGAGATCACATACACTGTATCTGTTAAAATAATGACTTCTTGGGCGCCCAGATAGCTCAACAGGTTGAGCGGGCGACCCATGTACAGGGGCTATGGTCCCCGACGCAGTGGCCGTGGTTTGATTCCAGCCAGTGGATCATTTGATGCATGTCCTTTCCCCACTCTTCTCCCCATGTTTCTCTGTCACTCTTTCACTGTCCTACACATTATCGGCAGAAAACCCCCAAAAATATCTTAAAAAATAATGACTTCTTGTTAATGCCCATTTGTGGTGCTGTTACAACCTGGCTCAAGACAGCCGCAACAAAAGAAGAGTCACACCAAGTTTCAAAAATTAAAGCTGTTCTTTTTTCACTTAAATTGTACCAAATTAAACCCAAACCAGTATGGGGTCATGGAAATACATAGAGTCAGTGGTGTGTGTGGGATGTATGCATGAATTATGTCTGTGCAAGTGTTTTAAATGCAAACATCCTAAATGAAGAAAACTAACCCATACCCAGACTGGTGTGTTACCTGCGGAGAGAAGCAGAGAGTGATGAGACTGCAGTCAGCCCTGAAGTCACCCAGAAACACACTGGGTGTCACAGGTGCTTCTGATTACAACGAACAGCCACTCACAGAACCAACAGACGAACTAGAACCACCCACAAGATGACCGCAGGGGTCATCACATGTGCATGACGATGAAAACACAGATGTCTGTTTTGTGTATATAACATTTTTAATACAGAAAACATTTGATAAAATTGTGCCAGCAAAAAGCAGATGATGTCTGTTACCTCATCGAATGACTGTTAACATAATGTGTGTTTATGATCTCCTGCTTTGTGTTTTGTGTGTAGGAATGCCAGCGTTTGAAGCAGCAGGTCCTGTCTCTCAGGAGGGAGAACAGCACTCTAGACACAGAAGTCCATGAAAAGGAGCGTTTGATCAGCCAGCTGCAGATGAGAGTAGCTGTTTTGGAACAGGAGATCAAAGATAAGGATCAGCTGATGAACAGCACAAAAGAGATGCTGGAAGCCACCCTGCAGCAGAAGGTAGGAACTGTCCCTTGTATGCTGACTTTTCAAAGTAACCTGAAAAGCTTCAAACAAACTTCAAACCTTTCAGATGGATTTTAGAGGCACAGTTTGTTAGTTNCTCCTGACAGAACTGGTGTAACTGAGTCAGGTTTGTAAGCTGCCTTGTTCGTACACGTCTTTTCAGCTCTGTCCACAAATTTTCTATGGAATTGATCAGGGCTTTATGATAGCCACTCCAAAACATTGACTTTGTTGTCCTTAAGCCACTTTGTAACTAATTTGGCGGTATGCTTAGGGTCATTGTCCATTTGGAAGACCCATTTGCATCCAAGCTTTAACTTCCTGGCTGATGTCTTGAGATATAGCTTCAGTATTTTCCACATAATGTTCTTCACCAGTCCCTGCTGCAGCACAAACACCCCCACAACTTGATGCTGCCATCCCCATTCTTCACTTTTGGAATGGTGTTCTCAGGTTTGCCCCTTTTTTCCTCCAAATGTAACGATTGTCATTATGGCCAAACAGTTAAATCTTAGTTTCATCAAACCACAGGACATGTCTCCAAAAAATTGGTATTTGCCCCTGTGTGCATGTGCAAACTGTAATCTAGCTTTTTTTTTTTTTTTTTTAATATTGCTTTTGGTTGGTACAGTCGGTACAGGACTTGCTTCACTGTGGATAACGACACCCTCTTACCACCTTCAACCAGCATCTTCACAAGATCTTTTGCTTTTGTTCTGGGGTTGATTTGCACATTTCGCACCAAAACATGTCTTTGGGACGCAGAACTCACCTACTTCCTGAGTGATGTGATGACTGGATATTCCCATGGTATTTATACTTGCATATAATTGTTTGAACAGATGAACGTGGAACCTTCAGGCATCTGGGAATTGTACCCAAGGATGAAGTAGCCTTGTGGAGGTCCACAATTCTCTTCCTGATATCTTGGCTGATTTCTTTAGATTTTTCAATGTTGTCACAGAAGGAAGTAGTGTGTCTGAGGTGTGCCTTAAAATACATCCACAGTTGTGCCTCCAATTAGCTCCAATGTTGTCATTTAACCTATCAAAAGCTTCCAAAGCCATGACATCATCATCTGGGCTTTTCCTAAATAGTTTGAAGGCATAGTAATCTTTGTGTATGTAAACTTCTGACTTCGAAGAAAGCAATAAAAAATTCTCTAAAAAATTCTCTCTCTCATTATTCTGGCATTTAGCAAATGATTTTGGTAATCCTAACTGACCTAAAACTTGAAAAGTTTAGTCTGATTTCATGTCAGACAGTGAGAACAAAAGGTTTTGTGTCTTTTTATACAGTGTATGTAAACTTCTGGTTTCAACTCTGTTTACTAATACTGTAAACAACAGTGATGTACAATGTATGTAAATACAGAGGTGAATAGAGGTAAATTAACATACAGTTACTAATCAAATGACCGGAGGTAAGGGGGGCAATGAACCACAGGTGATGAAATCGGGGTCTGGTGACCAGACGGGTGGTGGAGTTGGGGTTCTGATAGCATACAGTTGCTAATAAAATGGCAGGAGGTAAGGGGACAATGAACAACAGGGGGTGGAATCGGGAGTCTGTGACAGGAGGTGGGAAAACACATGGCAACAGGGAATGAATTCAGGGGTCTTTGACCATCAAAATAAAAGAAAATTACTTTCTTCATCACACACCCTTTTCAGGAGGGAGAGGGAGGCTGCCGCAGAATGTGTCGCTGTGATGATCTGCTGGATGAGTTGGTTCTGGACCACAGAGACAAGATGGCATTTTTGCATCGTTGTGTTGAAAAATGCTGAAGTAAAAATGGTTCAAAAGGCCTCGCCTTTTGCCAGGCCACAGTTGAAAATAAGAACTATGTTTTTAATCTGTCTTGCCTGGTTAAATAAAGGTCAAAGCCCCTGTTACATTCTAGTGACTTTCTTTTATACAGAAAGTTTAAGAGCCAAGTTCAAATCAGCATCTAACCAATCATGGATGTGTTTCTCCCAAAGGCTGGTCTTGTGCTTCATTNCTCCTGACAGAACTGGTGTAACTGAGTCAGGTTTGTAAGCTGCCTTGTTCGTACACGTCTTTTCAGCTCTGTCCACAAATTTTCTATGGAATTGAGATCAGGGCTTTGTGATGGCCACTCCAAAACCTTGACTTTGTTGTCCTTAAGCCACTTTGTAACTAATTTGGCGGTATGCTTAGGGTCATTGTCCATTTGGAAGATCCATTTGCATCCAAGCTTTAACTTCCTGGCTGATGTCTTGAGATGTTGCTTCAATATTTTCCACACAATGTTCTTCACCAGTCCCTGCTGCAGCACAAACACCCCCACAACTTGATGCTGCCATCCCCGTTCTTCACTTTTGGAATGGTGTTCTCAGGCTTGCCCCTTTTTTCCTCCAAATGTAACGATTGTCATTATGGCCAAACAGTTAAATCTTAGTTTCATCAAACCACAGGACATGTCTCCAAAAAATTAGTATTTGCCCCTGTGTGCATGTGCAAACTGTAATCTAGCTTTTTTTTTTTTTTAATGTTGCTTTTGGTTGGTACAGTCGGTACAGGACTTGCTTCACTGTGGATAACAACACCCTCTGACCACCTTCAACCAGCATCTTCACAAGATCTTTTGCTTTTGTTCTGGGGTTGATTTGCACATTTCGCACCAAAACATGTCCATCTTTGGGACGCAGAACCCATCTACTTCCTGAGTGATGTGATGACTGGATATTCTCATGGTATTTATACTTGCATATAATTGTTTGAACAAATGAACGTGGAACCTTCAGGCATTTGGAAATTGTACCCAGGATGAACCAGACTTGTGGAGGTCCACAATTCTCTTCCTGATATCTTGACTGATTTCTTTAGATTTTTCAATGTTGCCACAGAAGGAAGTAGTGTGTCTGAGGTGTGCCTTAAAATACATCCACAGGTGTGCCTCCAATTAGCTCCAGTGTTGTCATTTAACCTATCAAAAGCTTCCAAAGCCATGATATCATCATCTGGGCTTTTCCCAAATAGTTTGAAGGCATAGTAATCTTTGTGTATGTAAACGTCTGACTTTGAAGAAAGTAATAAAAAATTCTCTAAAAAATTCTCTCTCTCATTATTCTGGCATTTGGCAAATGATTTTGGTAATCCTAACTGACCTAAAACAGGAAAAGTTTAGTCTGATTTCATGTCAGACAGTGAGAAAAAAAAGGTTTTGTGTCTTTTTATGCAGCGTATGTAAACTTCTGGTTTCAACTGTGTTTACTAATACTGTAAACAACAGTGATGTACAAACAACAAACCGCGAATAAATGAATGGATGACAGCAAGCTAATTAACTGTGATTGTTACTGGAAGCAGTTGGCTGAGCAGTGATCAGTTTAGAATCACTGTGGAACTTGAAACCAATCGTAATTTTGAAATTCACCCGTTTCGCAGAGAGAAAATGATAGTTGCATACTGTTGAAGAAATTTTACTCATAGTCCTCATGTGAAGTTTGCTGTAGTGGGTGTTTATTAGTATTCCGGTATACGGTGGGCTCACCAACACAGAGCATGAGTCTGTGAAGGTGGATTGACCCTGAACATCTGCAGAGTCACACATTTATAGGGTAAGTCANAAACCTTTCAGATGGATTTTAGAGGCACAGTTTGTTAGTTTAACATCTAGGGCAGTTTTTCCTGATGCTCAGTTTAACCTGCCTAAACCACAATATGTGCTTTTAGCAGGGTTGACGAGAGCCAGAGATCATTAATATTATATGTGTTTTTAAAAGCCTAATAGATCTTCTTTGTTGGTAAAACAAAACCTTACTATTGTCCAATAATTGTTGAAAAAATATTAGTTGCAGCATTATTAGCATTGAGAAGGGCTGCACAATTATTATCAGTCAGTATTATTTCTCAATCAGGATTTCAGTTTTCAGCAATTCAATAAGCATGATCAACTGCGATATTGACGTGCTCATAGAAAACTCTGCTGTGTATCGAATCAAGCTCTTCCTAAACTAACAGCCATCCATCATGTAGCAATCCAGATGTTTTGGCTTCACTTTTAGTGAGCTGTCATACTGCCGCATACTCATCCGTGCAGTGGCAGCCAGTGCAAAGATTTTCTGGATGTTACAGCTGCCGTCCAGAGTAAAAGAGTGATTTATAACAGAGAGCAGAACATAGACTGAAATAGACAGAGCAACTGTGACAACACACACTGGTTTGTAGACTGCTGTTTTGAAGCCTCCAGTTTGCTACTCCCTGGAGCCATCATGGAATTTTTGAAGCCATAAGTGATCTGGAGAAGGAGTGATGGGTGAAACTGACTAAAAACCAGAGGACACTCTGCACAGTCAACTGTAGCAGCATGACTCCTGCTCCGCTGTACGAAGCATACAGTCACTCCTGAATAGACATGTCGGTCGAGTCAGCCACGTCCCTAAGCATCACACACTTTGAGGCAGTATTTCCAGTTAATTATGGAATTATTTTGAAATGGACCCCCAAAACACTGATCTAATGGACGAAATTTAACAAAAACAATTATAAAGATGTGTGGAAATACACGTAATATATTAGCTTTTCTTGATGATTTTTGAATGACTGTCTATGGGGGTCAGAGCTTATTGCAGCCAGCATCGAGTGGCGCTCAGTGGTATTGTACTTCAGCATTTGCTTCACATTTCAGAGCATAAAGCAGACAGGCAATGCAAAAACCAAATATCTGGAGCAGCAGGTAAAGAGCTAGTCACTTGAAATATATCTTATCTATTGCTTAGATGTGTTTTGGATCTAAAGCAAGTGTAAGGCAAGAACAAATCCTCTGTAATGAGTGCATGACAATTGTGTCTGTGCCACAAAGCAATGCGACTATCTTGTCTAACCACTTAAAAAAAAAAAAACACACACACTGCAGTATGATGATTGCATGAAGGCTGAAAAAAAAGTTGTGTTGCAATACGATGCATCACCATATTGTTCAACAAGTAAAAGCAGTTCTGTTGGTTTAATTTTTTGTAAAAACTTTTGGTACAATTTTATTGGTATTTTGCTTCTAGGAGATATATTGTGAATAACAGCCCGTCTTAGTTTGATGCAAAGATTTGTATGTTAGCACAATATGGAAGTAAAAGCAGCGCTGTATGTAAATGTTAAAGTGCAATTAAAATAGTTTGCCCCTGAAGTCAAAGAATAATTGTGATAAATAATCGTGATCTCAGTATTGAACAGAATAATCATGATTACCACCTAATTACCACATAATTGTGCAGCTCTGCCATCAGTGCACACACACTAATTTAGCTTGACTCATTCCCATATGCAGCACACTGTCCTGCTAATGTAAACACTGAACAGGACCGAATGTGGATCCATTCACTGATAAAAACTGTCACCAATTCCTCTTGTTTGAGTAATGTTGCTTTTTGTTTTTAATGGGATTTTTGGACAGTTAGACAGAATATAAAATAACTCTTAACAATTTTTTTGTATGCTCTCACTCTGTATATTTATAGCTTATGTGATTTTTGTTTCCTAGAAATCAGTTGAAGAAAATGCAGAAAGTAAGGAACTTAAGAACAAAAAACTTGAAGCAACTGTGAAATCACTGTCTGAGGAGCTGATAAAGGTTTGTGAGGCTGAATGCAGGTTGCCCATCTGCTACACTCTATTGTCATCTTATTAGGTACATTAAAACTAATGTGGTCTAATATACCATTCCCACCATAATTCCTATTTTCATGGAGGTTCCAGTTGCAATATTATATGTAATTACTATATGATAATTTTCAAAGATGCCATTTTGGAGTACTTTAGAACTGCAGTATAGAGCGATATTTAGATGTCCTATTAGACTAGGCAGTTGGCATGCTTGTAAAACTGGCAACTGTGTGTTTTCGATGGCACATTATGTTTGAATATGGTCAAGTTTAGTTTCTTATCTGTTTTTTTTCTTAATGCAGGCTAATGGTATCATTAAGAAGCTGCAGGGGGAGGTTCGAGGCCTTGTCGGAAAAATAAAAGTCAAAAACACAGTGACCGTGTCACAGGAGAAGGTTCTTCAGGATACATCAGAAAAACTTCAGAATGTTGAGAAGAATCTAGAGAATGCTCAGCAGCAGCTCATTTCCAAGGATGAAGAGGTATGTCTCCAAATCATTGAAAAGGTGGACCCACTGATTTTAACAGACTTGAGACTTTTTTCTGTGTAATGTTGTGAAATAGTAGAATTTTTACTCCTTATATATAAATCACATCACAACTCAAGAAAAAAATGATAAATGAGAACAGAAGCAGTGTGGTTTAGAATGTTTAATTTATTCTAAATGTACACTATTATGCAACAGTTTTAGGCACTTTAGATCCTTATCCATCATGCAGTACCATTAGTGACATATCATATTGTCCAATATTTGTTCTGCTGCATAGAGCCAGAGTCATGAAAAAAAAAAAAAACTTCACCGACAAGTTGGTTGGTTTGCTTCTCCTTCTTTTTCCTATCAATTGCAGTTGAAACCAGAAGTTTACATACACTGTATGAAAAGACATATAACCTTTTTTTTTTTCTTACTGTCTGACATTAAATCAGACTTTGGCTTTGGAAGCTTTCTGGAAGCCTTTGATAGGTTTATTAACAACATTTAAGTTAACTGGAGGAACACCTGTTGATGTATTTTAAGGCACACCTCAAGCACACTGCTTCCTTTTGTGACAACATGGGAAAATCTAAAGAAATCAGCCAAGATATCAAGAAGAGTATTGTGGACCTCCACAAGTCTGGTTCATCCTTGGGTACAATTTCCAAATTCCTGAAGGTTCTATGTTCATCTGTTCAAACAATTATAGGCAAGTAGAAACACCGTGGGAATGTCAAGTCATTACATAGCTAAGGAAGGAGATGGGTTCTGTGTCCCAGTGATGAAGTGTTTTAGTACGAAAGTGTGCATCAACCCCAGAACAAAAGCAAAGAAAAAAAAAAAGATGATATGGCCTCCCCTGAGCAAGAGTCTTGGTCTCATTGTCATGGAATCAGTCTGGGATTGCATGGTGGTGAGACAGACTAAATCCACAAAAGAACAGTTGCACATTTTCCAAGATGCCAGGTGCCTCAAAAAACTTGACTTGTTGAATTAGCCACCATAATTAAGATGGTGAATACAAAAATCGAAAAAAAATGTTACAATGTGAAAAACCACAATATTCCTTCTATCTTGCAGGTTTCAAAACTGAAGGAGCAGTTGGAGATGACAGTACAGAAGCTTAATGAAAGCAGAGAAGTGTTAAAAACAAATGAGAATGGTGAGAAACTTAGTTTTACTACTTTCCTGATGTGGTATAATGATACTGTAGGTGAGTTAGATGATGCTTTTCAGTCCCTCAGTATTTAAGATCCACCCAGACAAAAAAAACCTCTCTGTCAAGAATAACAATTACCTTGTTAGAAAAAAACTTTTTTTTTTAAAAGTGTCTTTTTTTGATAAGTTTGCCTGTCAGCCTTAGGTACTCAGTAGTTTTTAGTGATTGACTTGGACACGTTTTGGTCAGTGTTGCGATGTACAGACCCTTTCCAAAAAATTAGAATATCATGGAAAAGTTTATTCATTTTCATAATTCAATTCAAAAAGTTAAACTTTTATAGAAATTTAGATTCAGGGTCCACAATTTAAATGATTTCAAGTATTTATTTGTTTATTTTTACATAATTTGAGCTTCCAGCTCTTAAAACCCACGAAAACAGGAATTCAAAAAATTACAATACTGTGAAGCAATCAGCCCAAATTTTGCAGGGCATGAATGTTTTAAACTGAGTGTCACACACTAATCATTTACTAAACTCAAAGCACCTGCACAGGTTTCCCCAGATGTCATTAAATTGCTTCAGTTTGATTCAGTTGTCTCAGTTCGGTTCAATATGGGAAGACTGCAGACTTGACAACTGGCCAGAAGACCATCATTGATACCCTCCATAGGATGGGTAAGCCACAAATGTTCATAGCTAAGGAGGCTGGCTGTTCACAGAGTGCTGTGTCCAAGCATATCAATGCAAAGTCTAGTGGAAGGGCAAAATGTGGCAGAAGAAGATGCACCAGCAAAAGAGATGACCGTGGGCTTCAGCGGATTATCAAACAGACAAGATTCAAGAATCTGGAAGAGATCCAGAGAGAGTGGAATGAGGCAGGAGTCACAGCTTTAAAAACCATCACATTCAGACGCATCCGGGAGATGGGCTACAACTGTTGGGTTCCTCAGGTCAAGCCACTTCTGAGCCTGAGCCAACGCAGGAAGCATCTCAACTGGGCCAAGGAGAAGAAGGACTGGACTGCTGGCCAATGGTCCAAGGTCTTCTTTTCCGTTGAAAGTAAAGTGTGCCTTTCATTCGGAAATCAAGGTCCAAGGGTTTGGAGGAAGATGGGTGAGGAACAGAACCCAAGCTGCTTGAGGTCCAGTGTGAAATATCCACAGTCAGTCATGATTTGGGGTGCAATGTCCGGTGCAGGTGTTGGTAAACTCTGCTTTCTTAAATCCAAGGTCACCGCAACAGTCTACCAGAATGTTTTAGAGGACTTCATGATTCCTTCTGCTGAGGATCTCTATGGAGATGCAGATTTCATCTTCCAGCAGGACCTGGCTCCTGCCCATACCGCCAGAAGCACCAAAACCTGGTTTGATGCCCATGCCATCACAGTGCTTGACTGGCCAGCCAACTCGCCGGACCTAAACCCCATTGAGAATCTATGGGGTATTATCAAGAAGAAAATGAGGGGCACCAGACCCAAAAACAAAGAAGAGCTGACAGCAAGCATCAAGGAAATCTGGGCTTCCATAACTCCCAGGCAATGCCACAGCGCATTGAGGCAGTGATTAAGGCAAAGGGATTCCCAACCAAATATTGACGATTGGCTTGTCGTTTTGAAAGTACCTTATTTTGATTGATTTGATGTGATCCTAATTTCTTTCTTTTTTTTCTGCAAAAACTGAGAAGTAAATGGTGATTTGTTCACAGTATTCTAATTTTATGAATTCCTGTTTTCATGGGTTTTATGAGCTATAAGCCCAAATTATGTAAAAATAAACAAATAAATACTTGAAATCATTTAAATTGTGAGCCCTGAATCTATAATCTATGAAAGTTTAACTTTTTGAATCTAATTATGGAAATTAAACGACTTTTCCATGATATTAAAATTTTTTGGAAAGGGTCTGTATATGTATGTTGTAGTCCCTATAAAACTGTTTGTGAGTTTAGTTTGTTTTGCTTCCAAAACATACTTGCAAAANCTTTCTTTTATACAGAAAGTTTAAGAGCCAAGTTCAAATCAGCATCTAACCAATCATGGATGTGTTTCTCCCAAAGGCTGGTCTTGTGCTTCATTGTCCAGGAGAGGCCAAATACCTTTAGTACTTACTTTGAGTAAAGTTCTTAAATGCATGAATCTAATTGGTAAATATTTGTTATCATTAAAGATCTGAAATCCCACTAAACACATGACTAAAATTCTATCAAACATGATATGTTCCAAAAATAATAATAAAAGTTGTAAACATGCATACAAATCTGGAATTTTCACGATACATGATTTTAAATTTCTATTATAACTAACAATACAGGCATACACATTCAACAATAAGAAAAACAAGACTCAAGAGTTATATACTTGGGATAAGAGTCTCTCTGGGTCTTTTATGGCTGTGACAGAGAGAAGGAGGGTGTTTGTGTCCTGCGTGTGTGCATCTTCCACAAACGCTTTAGATCAGATGTGTTCTTCAATACTGGTCCTACTCAACCTGGTACCATAGATTCAGTCCAGATTTTGGGATCATCACTCTGCTTGATTTCCTTCATTTTGGCATTTAAACTGTTCAGTTAATTGTGGTGTAGAAAGTTCTGTGTGTTGAGGGAGATCGTGTCAACATAAAGAATGCAATCTCTTCTCTGGAGGTGTGGTTTTCCTCAGAATTGGCACTTTATGACCCTTATCAGATTCTGGTTGAGGTGGTCCATGAGGACCATGAGTGGTTATTTAGCAGTAAACATTGAATCTGCAGATGTTCCATTTAGGTGGGAGTTTTGGGTTGTCTGTCTTCTGAATGTTCTGCTACTCAGTCTGCTACAACAGTTATGGACCACCCTACACTTTGAGTTGTGTTTCTGTCCCCATGGCAAATGTAGTTCTTATAGCCACTCGTTTTAGCTCATTGGGATATATCAATATCTTTACCTGCTAAATCCTCCACTTTGTTCACCGGCTAGTCTGTCTATATTTGATACGCAGCAAGAACAGTACAGTGAATTTTAAGACCTTTTCAAAGTTCCNCTGTTTGTGAGTTTAGTTTGTTTTGCTTCCAAAACATACTTGCAAAAATTAGTATGAACATCTATTATCAGAAAGTTTTCATAAGGAGTACTTCGCCAACATTGAATAATTAAAATAAAAACCGTTGAAAGAAGCATGAAGCCATCTTATTTGAGGGCAGTCTGCTGTTTTGAACTGTACTCACCTATATTTTTAGGAGTTTGTAGACTTAGTGAATGCAAGAAACAACCAGTCAATACAGGGAAAAAAAGTAGGTGATATGTAGCTGGTTAGCGAGCTAGCTGTTACTAAGTGTACAGGGAGCTACTAAGACGGCAGCATTCATTTCCTGTGATATTTGTGCACAGTGACAGGAAGTAGGGATGGGTCTTTTTTTTTTCTTCTTCTTTTTGGAAAGAAAAGCAGTTTAAAGAGAATTAGGCATATTGCAATAAAAACACATATTTTGGCAGTATTTAACACCATGTTCATCTCATATTTTTCTTTTACCACAGTTATAAGTTGGCTTAACAAGCAGCTAAATGAAAAGCAGCTGTCCAGAAGGTCACGGTCTCCTGAATCTTTGGTGAATCCTTCAGTTTTATCCACAACAACAGGCCTGAGGGTAAGAGATACTTTGTGGCTGTGCTTACAACTATACCGTATCATCATAATAATTAGCTGTTTGACCATTACCCTACCCCTAACACACTGTTGTAAACATGATCTGCAAATCAAGTACTGTTAAGCCAACCATCCAATATACAACACAACTTCAGCTAATGTAATAGTCTGTATTTTATGTCAAACCTGTTGGGGAGTAAAGTTATTGCAACATCTGAAAAATAAGTTATTATATACAATCTTACTGACTAACTTAAAGCAACGCTATTTTTCCAGGCACAGTTTTATCCTCAGATAGGCAATCCTGCTGTATCACCTGTGGCAGCTGCTGACATCACTCCTGCTGCTGAACATCGAGCAGGACATCCAACTAAAAGACAAATGTGAGTTTCGGTGTTTGCTTGCTTTCCACATGTATACAGAGGATTTAGAAAGTATTCACACTGTTTCATTTCTTATATGTGCCATCATATATTACTGAACATATAAACTTCTTAATTCAGTACTTGTTAGAAGCTACTATTGTCTGCAGTTTCCGCGCCGAGTCTTCTGGGGTATGTTTGCACACCTAATTCTGCAGAACCTTTCAATCTCATCACACTGTCTGTGAAGTCCTTTCCTCAAGTCTGTCCACAGATGGTGTATGGGATGTAGGCCTTAACTAGACCCGTCAAGGACAGTCCAGTCCTTATCCAGATACCATTCTTATGCTGTCTTGGCTTTATTCTTCGTGCCATTGTTTCAAATCAATTCTTGTCTCAATTTTCTAGTGTTTCTAGTAAAAAAATCTTGTTGCACTCATAACTACCTTGCTTAAGTTACATTTCTTTATATGTGTTTTTTTTGTGTCAGTCCAATTAATATTGAAGTCAGCCAACAGAAATATTTCTATGATTTCCCTTGTTACTTCATCTGTGCTGCTACACTGATCCTCCAAATAGGAGATATTTAGTTGTGGAGGTGTTAAAACACACCAAATTACCAATTGCAACATCAACTACACTCCTCCTCCATTCCCGTTCCTTCATGCATCTCAAATAAAATAAACATGAGTCCCGGGTTAAACAACCCTTTAGACTTTGCACACATCTAGAATAACCACAGAGTTACTTTTGAGTCCTTGTGGAAGTTATTATTTATGTACAGACTGTCAACAATCAATGAGATGCTTACATTTAGTCTCCAGTGCTCCTGCTCCTGAAGTCCCTGCCCTTGCTCATAACGAGTTCCTTTTGTTTAAAATGCTCAAAACAAAGTACAGTGGGTTTTAGCCTACCACCAGAAAATTGTCCAATCATGTGAACATGTTAGAAAGTGATGCACTTAGCTTTTTCACATGACATTTTATATAAATGTTCAGTCATAGCTTGCCACACAGCTGACTCATAGTGTGTATTTCTGTCCTCGGGAATTCCAGAGAATACAATATCAGGGATGTATTTATCAAGTTTTGTTCCCCCTGTTCGAACCTAGGACCTTCGAGCTCTGAGGTGACTGTGCTCACCACTGCAGCAATGAATGAATTTTGGGGGGGGAATATTGTTTCACAGCACTGTATACTGGTGTGTGAAACACATTCAATCCAAGTGGGGTTACTGTGTTAACATTTTCCTAAGCTGAAATATATTTCAGATTCAAGTTATTTTTGTTTTAAAATGCTTTTGTACATGTCTGTTCTGTCTGGTAGGATTTTGTTTTAGAAAAATATAGTCACATAACTGCATATTATATTTAGTGTTCTTCAAGCTTATGTGATTTCTCCTCAGTGGACACTCTGCAGGTCTGGACTCCAAGTACTTTGAGAGAAGAGATGATAGCAACCCAGTCTACGGTCTGTCGACTAATCTGCTTCACAAAGGTAAAACTGCTCAATTAGAGCACTGCATAAATTAAAATCTTTAGTGTGTTCAGCATAAATGGTAGATAATGGTTTCATATGACTGTTTAACAGAGAATGTCATGTCTTTTAGCATTACTACTGCAAGGTTTGCAATGTGCAACCTAACCTAAGTCATACCTTAATAATGCTTTTGCATTTTGTATACAAAGTATATACAAAAAGGACAGTACAGGATCAGACAGGATAGGAATGCTTGAAAAGCAGAATGATAGAATGAAAGGACAGGACATTATGAATGAATGTGCATTCTTACATGCAAAATTATTAAGTCAGAAGCAAACTGCAGCAGAGGTGAAACAAACAGTGTTGTACATGTTGTCATCTGAGTCCACCTGAAAACAGAGTGATTCAATCTGTTCTGAATGGACCGGATGGGGGCAACTGTGAGCGGCCTGTAGTCATTCACCATGGCACTCTTGTCTCTCCAATCACCTACAAACATATTAAAAGGTCAAAGTGGTGCATACTAGCAGTATCTAGATGACGGCTTTCATGGTGTTGCATTTGGTTGTACTAAAGTCCTGAAGATTGTTGAAAGCAGCTCCATACCTCAAATCCACTGCAAGAACAGAGTTTTTAGATGCTGTTGGATGATCCAACTTCAGTTGAAGTATTTCAAGGCCTTGTGTCCAAATAATTGTTTCAGTTTTTATTGTTTAACAGGTTCAGATACATCTGAAGAAAAACTCTGCTTTCTCAATATACAGCCTGTCCTCTAACCAGAAAAAGAGCAAATTAACCCGTAACAACCTGATTATAAAAGTGAACAAAAACAGATGCACATCAGATACTGGGCATCATGGTAATATCAAGACAGCAAATCCAGAGAGTTTAGTGTTTGAAAAAAAATCACTTTTATTCATATATTGCCAATTTGCAGCACATGTCACCTTAAAACACTTCACATAGGAAGGTGAAGATCTTCCAGGTTGTGCTTACCTTAGAATGTGTGTTAATATTAGTTTGGATGTTTTCACTTTGAAATTAAAAGAAGAAGAAATGTGTTTTTGATTGACACATTGGAATGATGTTATCGTCATTTAAATAATTTTTTTTCTTTTCTTTTTTTTTCAGAGTTCCCTCAGCATGCAAAGCCTGCCACAGCTTCGGCTTATTTTTCAGCATAAAACAGAAGCTGCTGGATTTGATGAACAGCTACAAAGTAGTCTGTTTCAGCTAAAGGAAGAAATAAAACCACCTGCATTATGTCTTCAGCTCCTCCACAAAATTGTTACTGTTGTGCTGCGTTTTTTTTTTTTTTTTTGGGGGGGGGGGTTGTCGTAGCTAATGTTGCCTTTGAATCACTGTAGTAATGGTGTATATAGATAATTTCTAAGTTGTGATTCATGAATCCAAAATTATACTTTTTCCTTATACAATACATTATGTTTGCCATCCTTAAGTATTTATATTGTGTTTTTGTTTTATGCAGAATTTTATTTAAATGCA
Source organism: Stegastes partitus (assembly GCF_000690725.1). Taxonomy (NCBI): domain Eukaryota; kingdom Metazoa; phylum Chordata; class Actinopteri; family Pomacentridae; genus Stegastes; species Stegastes partitus. Next base: position 136,062 of record NW_007579438.1, read on the forward strand.
AGCCTTAATAAACAATGTCTCCATCCTCATTGGTGTCCACAGTAACTTGTTAAAATGTTAAAAATGGGGAAAGAAAATGAAAATATTGGTGCTATTTAATTTTGTATTGCCTTTATATTTTCAATTTACCAAATTAAAGTGGTGTGAACTGTAGATATACATGCATACTTTTGACATGTATCTGTGCTGCTGCCATATTGCCTCAGGGTTCTGGACAATTAAAATAGAAAACAGTGACTTTTAGACGTTCTTATTACCTGCTAACCTGGACTAACATTTGACAGGTCAGAAGTTCTGTTACATTAATTGCCTTTTCTGAGCCTCTTGAATTTGATACATCACATTGACAGTACTTATTCAAGTGTGAGTTGTCATATGCAGTTCAAAAACTTTATTTGTCCCCCAGGGGCAATTTAGGAAACATAGAGGTGCAGGGAGTCAAGGGGGCGGTGACGGTTGGGAGTTGAGAAGCTGAACAGCCCTGGAAACAAAGGTTGCTCTTCTTCTCTGAGTCCTGCATCCAGGACAGCAGAGCCATTCAAACGCTGGGAACAAAGCGGGTCAGGGGTCTTGGAGGATCCTGCTCACTGTCCTCAGTGTCTGCTGCTCACACAGGGTGCAAAGTGCTCTAAGTGGGAGCCCAATGATTTTACGGCAGACCTTGACAGTGTCCTGCAGGCGGGTCCTGTTTCGCAGGTTGATGGCGTGAAACCAATAGGTTATAGAGAATGTAAGAACACTCAATGAAGTAAATTGTCCTCAGGATGTTTCTGCTGACACCAGAAGTGTTAATCTTCCTCAGCAGATACTGCTGCTGCTGACATTTTCTGAGGATCTCCTCAGTGTTGAAGGCTATTTCAAATATGATATCCAAAATGTGCCCAGGACTTTGTATACACCCACTATCTCTACCAGTCGCCATTTTCCTGCATGTGTCCTTTTCAGAGTTGTATTTGTTTACAGATAAATGAAAGTAATGATGAGCATGTAGCCCAAACACAGTAAATGCACTCATATTTTAGCACAAATAAACAATAATAGCTATGAAAGATATCATTGGGATCACTTTCAGAGTGATCTCAGAACAGCTTCTCTCTCCATTTCCGTGGTGATGAAAGAGAGACAGTGGCACAACTGTGTGGAGAAGCTGTGGCGATTTTCTCAGTGTTTTCTTATTTTTAAATGGTCTACTAACGTATACATACTCAAAACGTTTATACTGTATACTAGAGTGACCATTATAATGCAAACTGTTCCCAATGAAGTATACCAGCCCAGTGTATCCCAGCATGCAGACCAGGGTCAGATACCTGCTGAACATCTGGCTCTAGCTCTGTTGATACATCGCTTTACTCATTTTTGAAAACATTTCAGCTGAAAATGTAACCATGAAGATTTCCAATGTGTATTCACGTCATTCAGAAAATGCCTGGATGTTTTTTGCCTTTTATATTTGAATAGATACGGAGCTTATACGCAGCTGGAGCACATGGTACATGCTCAGTGTTGGTGTTTCTCTTGACATTTGGTTCAGCAAGGTAAGTTTTGACCTCCACTGTTGCATCTGTGGTTTCATTTTGGATTCTTGTCTGCTGGACTGTGGCGTCCAAACGATGCCACAGTTTGCCTCCTAAAACAGACAAGCCAACTGTAAGTGACTAAATACAATAACACAATGAAAACACATACAATCAACTAATTGAAATGCATCCATTACTTTGAGTCCCAGGCAGAGAAGCTTCTGATGATGTGGAGGAGGATGATGATGATGGTGTTTCGAATGACAGCAGCACACTCCGCTATTAGCCTCTTCTCTGCCTCCTTGGCTTTAATAGGGCTATAGAAGCCTTTTTTTTTTTTAAACTTTGGGTCCAGCAGTGTTGCCAGTGATGTAATGCTCTTTGATTGGAAGATGAAGAGTTTGTCCTTTACTTGTTTCCTCAGACTCACTGCCACATCTCTGCCCTCTGGAATTTGTAGGATTCCAAGATCCTCCTCCTCCTCCAGTGCATGGTGTAGCATAGCCAACAGGGGAATAACGTTGGACCCTGAGCCCTTTTTCCCTCAGATAGCTCCACTGTGGCATCATGAAATGGTGACAAAACTTTCAGACGTTCTGTGATTATTACATAATTTTCTGATCGAAGTGGCACAATGTCTGTGCATAAGCCAGCCAAAGCAGCTTCAACAGGCTCCCTTAGGTCATAATACTGTGTTGCAGTATATGGTAGGTGGTGTTGCAGTGGGTATCCACTTCTTTTATTAATTTTACTTCTAGACAGCCCATTTGTTCATTAACCTTTACCACTGTCTCTGACAAAATGTGACAAAAAAGTGACTGATTCAAGCATCACTGCAGCAGCAACTTAAAGAAGTGTGTCATCAGGAATATATGGAGCCCCAGACATGACATGGTCAAAATAAAATTAAATCATGGCCTCAAGACAGCTATAACGTGCAAACAAATTAGTATTTTGTGTGCACAAAGAAGTATATCGTAGTATTTCGAAATACTAATTTGTTCGCACGTTGTAGCTATATTGGGGCCATGAAATACAAATTTGTGGCCACGAAATACTAACCAAAATATTGTTCCTGGACAGCTGGGTATGCGGACCTTCTCGAAGGTGTAAGGTAGAGCCAGACATTAGGACTAAAGGTACACAACACGATATTTCTATCAGAAAAGAAGATGTCAGGATCCTCCTCTCTCTACTGGACCCCATCGGTTCCCAAGTTTGCCAGACCAGACATCTCAGAAGGAGGCAATACATAGCTCAGGGACCAAACTTTGTATGGCACATATGGGTCATATGACAAATTGAAGCCATATGGGATATGCATTAATGGCTGCATCAACGGGTTCTCACGCAACATCATTTGGCCGCAGGCCGCCCATACTAACAGCGACCCGAAAGTTATCAGCAGGTACTTTGTGGAGGCAGTGGAGTGCTGTGGGGGCTGCCCCAGGCTCGTACGAACTGACATGGGTACTGAGAACGTGGCAGTCAAAGACATTCAGCGGTATTTATGAAGAAATTACGTGGATGACAGAGCAGCAGAGAGGAGCTACATCACAGGGGTAAGTACTGCAAACCAGAGAATTGAGAGCTGGTGGGGAGTGATGAGAAAAGAAGGAATCGATTCCTGGATCACGCTCCTGGCAGAACTGAAGGATGAGGGATTCTTTGCGGGGGATTTCATTGACAAAGCTTTGTCACAATTCTATTTCATGCCAATCATTCAGGTAAAAAGCCTATATTATGATCACAGCAAGAAACACAGAAGCTGTATTATTAACTCTACATTATTT
>NW_007579439.1:0-32049 GCF_000690725.1 Stegastes partitus
ATGAGGTTTAAATAGAACAGGTCCTACCTGTTTCTCCCAAAGAAGGTTTTAATTTTTGGCACTTAATCTGGAATCTCTGACTATAATTTAATGCATTTGATAGTATGACAAATTTATTTACTTTTTCCATGTGACTGATGCAAGATATATATATGTATATGTATATATATATATGTGTGTGTGTGTGTGTGTGTGTGTGTGTGTGTGTGTGTGTAATTGATTTATTTAAGTTATGGAAATGATAAAAAAAATGTAATTATATGGGTCATTGGTTTGAGTAGATCACCTTTATTAATAGGCACTCTTTTAAAGCAGAAACGTTTGCTTGTCCAAATCACAACACACTTTCTCACTCAATTTTCTCTACAATTTAAAATCTATTAGGATACAAAATGTCATGTCCATAATTATAAAACTTTACAGGAATGAAAACAGACACTAACAGCTTGGAATAATATTTATCAAAAACAAATGAAATCCTACTTCTTTTTTTGTTTTTGTTTGACCCCTCAAGGCGCTAACTGGAGTTTGTTTCATCCATCTGGTTGTTTATTACCTGCAGCATCAGACAGCAGTTAGATCTATATGTGTGTCTCCAGAGAGAGGAAAAGTTGTGCACATTTGCACAAGTGGAACAACAGCACCAGAACTTAATTAAATTCTTAAAATAATAAATTATACCCAACAGAGCATGATAACCGGATCAGTCTAGGTCAGGATCTGATGACAGGTAGCACTGTGTAGGCCCACATGTCACCAGACAGGTGAGCTGTCACACAGAGTGGCAGTTAAGTTTATTTCTTCCAGCTGTTTTGGACCATTTCCTCTTTGTTTAATACATACCTGGAGTATCAGACAACAGAACAATCAGATCTGGTCAGGATCTAACAACAACAAGCCACACTCAGCACTTTTGTTCACCTCAGTCGGGTGAACTGTCACACAGACTCACAGCTTATCAGCTGCATATAAATATGTTGTCACATTGTGGGATTCCTCAGGTTGAGTCCTAAACCTTTAGTTTTACTGTTTAAGAAATCAATAATAAACTGTACTTAGCTATTTCGAGATTTTGATAAGCTGCTATCAGTTTAGGGCTACAAGGTGGGGCAGTGGTTGGTGTCGTTGCCAGAAGAAGGTTTTCCGGTTCGCGTCCTGGTGAGGACCCGGGATCTTTCTGTGTGGAGTTTACATGTTCTCCCTGTGCAGCGTGGGTTCTCTCCGGGTTCTCCGGCTTCCTCCAAAAACATGTTTGGTGATTCTAAATTGTCCATAGGTGTGAATGTGAGTGTGCTTGGTTGTCTGTCTCTAAGTGTAGTCCTATGATAGACTGGTGACCTGTCCAGGGTGTCCCCTGCCTTCACCCTAAGTCAGCTGGGATAGACTCCAGCCCCCCGTGACCCTAGTGAGGACTAAGTGGTGTATAGATAATGGATGGATTTAGTCTGTTATTGCATTAATATTACATTATACATGACTTGGTGTGTATTCTTGTGTAAATGATGAATATAGTGTGTGTAGTGCGGCGTTCTCTGGCACTGTTGGGAGTTTATATATATCTATATGCCATATCTCTGAAGGGCTTCATAAGTAACCACAAACTGATTGATTCATAAAACATAATCTGGAAATGTATGATGGAATAGAAAACAATGGAAAGTTTAAAAGGAAGAGCTTTATAACAGTAGGGCAAAGAAAACAATGAAGGATAACTTAAAGAGGAAATTAAGCAAAAAATATCATAATATATTATTTTATATTACACATTGTCCATTGGTCTGAATGACTGAATTCGCATGTTTGGTTTTCTGTCTCTCTTTGTAACCCTGTGATAGACTGGTTACCTGTCCAGCCGTCACCCTGAGTCAGCTGGGATGAGCTCCAGCCCCCCGTGACCCCACAGAGGATAAAGCGATGTATCGATAATGGATGGATATTATTTAAAAGTCGCATTTTTCGGCTTTTATTTTCATCTCTCACATTTGCTTTTGCACTCTGTCACTGGACTGAGGACACTTCTAAGGGTAATTCTAGCAAGGATTTTTCTGAGGGAAATTGTCCTGCACAGGGAAAGAGTGCAGTGATCAGACAACAGGAGGCTCATCCATTGGTCCACAGGCTGAGTCAGACTGCTGATCGTGTTGACAGAGTGCATTGTTTCACATTCTGGTCTCTTCTACTGGTCGATTTATGTAGTCTTGAAGGGCCTGGTGTAAAGGCAGCCACTTCTTTATTGACGCTTTGATAGCTATAATCCATCTGGAAAGAACATGAGAAACATCAACATGACTTATCTGTTCTTAGTGTGTTAAACTGTTATATTTTGACACTTCTTCCCACTCGCAAACATTGTTGAAAAAATGTGCAATGTCTATTTCAGCTTTCTGTGCAGATATCAAATTCAATTCAATTCAATTTTATTTCTGAAGCGCAATTCACAATATAAGTCGTCTCATAGTGCTTAACATAGTACGGTGAAGACCTTATGAATCTGAACAGAGAACCCAACAATCCAAAGCTGCCTTTGGACTCCATCTGAGCAAGTGGTCGGCAACGGTGGGAAGGAACAAAAAGTAGCACCATGTTCATAGTTGCTCTTGAGGTGTGCCTAGTGCTATGAAATAGTCTGCATTTGGAGTTTGTTGCCTTCCCATCCTAAGCACAGTGGGGCGATATAACTCAGGATTTCTGCAGAATTTAGAACTTCCCAATGAGTTTGAACGCTGTCAGTGGAAAGCATGTGCAAATTAAAGCACCTTCAAAATCTGGCAGCAAGTACTTCAATTACAACAATTTTAATGATAAATTAATAAGAGGATGACAGTCTCTCCTCAAAACAGGAATTAATATTATTTTTCTGCCACATGCGCAGGTGAGCAGCTTGTGCAAAGTGTGTAAGGTCACAAATTTTGGGTTGCAGGCAGAACCTTGCTGACAAACAGATACAGAAAGCATGAAGTAACCATTTGTCCCCTACAGCTCTGCAAATGACCACTCACTATCACGTTCTCTTTTTGTATTTCTTATTCTTACAGTTTAAAACAGACTTACTGGCCAAATAGCACATATTGTTGGCCAGAGCAAGTTTCATAGTAGGTACTGGAGGAAAGACTGCGTTATCCTTCACTGTAAATGTCTACCAGTGGTTAGCCAGTGGAACACTTCTCATTTTAAGTTGCAAGAGAGGATGTTTGATTGGCATTACTCTAACAAATCCACAGCTGATATTAAGCCAATATTCTCACATATATCATCATATAGTCAGGAGCTGCAGAAGCACTACCAGTTGACCCCAGAGAATGTTTTTAAAACAGAATTTTTTCCAACTCAGACAGATGTGGTGAGCAGAAAAACATGACGATTTTGTCCCTGAAACTTAAAAGGACCACAACAGTGCAGGTCAAATAAGTTATCGCTTTCGTTGGTCAAAACACAACAAAACTGTAACAGGAGACTGATGCAGCTAAATGAAGCTCCATAAGAAACATTTTTTTAAAGATGATCCAAAACTCAACCTCAGCAAAATGTACAAAATACGCTTATGAGCCACTGACTGTCTTTTGTCTTGTAATGCACAATACAATCAGAATGCCATAAAACCTTGCACTAAAGAGTCAGCTCCTCACCGTTTGTTCTCATTTGGATTTTCAGCACAGAGGTAGAACGTCTTGAACTCATCAGATGGAGGTTTCAGCTCAAGGATGGATTTCTTGGATCCATTGAGCTGTTCTCGCACAATGTAACCCTGAAGGTAGATCCCACCTGAAGACATAGATGATAATGTGTACTGATCAATATATAACATTTATGTCACCAAACCCATCATGATGGCATTGTGAAAGCTCAGTGAATAACTCCAAGCTCATTAACAAGTATAAATCTTTCTACATAGGACATGACACAAACAACATGATAATGACAGAAAAAAAAGATGTTGCAATCTTGTAAGATCTTGTTTCCTCAGATGGCTTCATCATGACAGAATGTCAATAATATCCACATCAAATTCAAATTCACTGAGTTTGTTCTAGCAAATGCATTCTTATGCTTACACTCAGTTAGTTTGCAGCCCCCAAACAGTAGCGCCCTCATAAATCCTTGGCACCAGTTACCACTGCTATATAGAATGTCAGCATTTCATACATGACACAGACCCGTACCATGTGCATGAGTTGCGCGGATACCGCTGTACAAGTAGAGGCACCCATCTTTCAGAATGCAGTAGTGCTGCACCCATGTGTCCTTGCTTTTGTCCATTTTATGAAGTAATCCTAGACAGTCTGGGTTTTTCACAGCAAGTGGGGGTAGATTGGAGTTGTGTCTGGTGACATCCACCCAAACATGGTTCTGAAACATAGAAGGTAATTTAGCCTAAGAGCTTAATATGACAGGTGATAAGCAAGTGTGATCAACAACTTGACACATCATTCTGCTCCACCTATACTACAGTTACAACTACATGCAATTAAAAAATGTTGCTCTACCAGGGCCTGTTTCATTTATTCATATTTAGAAGTTACCTGTGTAATGGGATGAATAGCTTTCTCCATAGCATCCAGCCACCTAAAGTCAAAAAGATATCAGGAGTGTAAACATGACGCGTACCCCTCATGAACCACATCACTGTTGATAAAATTCAGTAGTGCAGAAGTGCACATGGCCATGAGCAAGAGAAATTTCTATATGAATGCACCTTTAGGCTTCTTCACATAATCTGAAGGTGTACAATGTCCATTAAGAAAACGTGCCGGCTCTAAATGGGCTGATTGCAGTGTGCAGCATGAGTAAATGACTGAAGTCATTCGTTGCCTTAGGAAAGAAGGGTATCAGCAAATACACAGTGGATTCAGGTGCCAGCATTTAGCTGCAGTTTAGGATGGTACTAGCTATGGGCAGGTGGGCTTAGCGCCCCCAAATGTGTGTCCTGTCCACCCAATCAACAGTTAAGAACTTTTTTTGTTGTACCAAAAGCATCATGGCTTCCACACCACTTTTCTAGTCTTTGAGCTACCTACTACATAAATTGTAGTAGGTCTGGCCAAAGTGAGCTTTAGAAACAAAAATGATTAAAGATAACATCCAAAACAGCTGTCTATCAGTTTTTTTTAATAATGTTTTTGTGTAGTTTGAACAAATGAATGAGCTGCAAACAGTGACCTGTTGTGGAGGTGATGTCAACGGCCATGACAACGGCTTTTCTTTTCATCTTTTTGAACAAATTTAGAATGCAAAAATAAAAAAACATTAACATGAAAACAGATTTAAAACTGTATTTTGTGTAAACAGCTCTGATCTGTACCATACCTTTTCATTTCCTGGTTGGAAGTGGCACAGAGGAAGTACACTCGATTACCAGACTGAGGATGGCACTTAAACACAAATGGTTTTCCCAAGGAAATATCCAGTCCCACTTCAGCCCCTTCCAACTTCACTGCTGACAAAGCTCGCCTCTTGCCTTCATCCTTTAGTGAACATGAAGTAATGTCAAAAAGAGAGTTGTAGACTGTCAATTTCAGAGACTACAATACATGATCTCCTTCTGCTCACCCGTTTGTGTCTGTAGTAGTAAAGGTAGCAGTCGTGTGTGAGCACAAACCACCTCTTCCTCCAGCCTTTAATCAGACCAGATTGGGTACGCTTATGAAGATAACCGCGACATGTTGGCCTGGGGGTGTTAGGACCACTAGCAATATCTGACCCAATGGTCAATGTCAGGACATCTGGACCTACAATATAAAGAATATTACAATTAAGATCTGTTTTTCACTTCTCGTCTACATAAAAGTACTTTGTGGAGCAAGGCCACAATTGTGCAAAATGGTTATTATCAAGTCTGTAAGCCCATCAAGTTTACCTTGCCGGGCCAAATCAGCAGCTTCAGAATGAGGAATGCTTGTAACATCGATTCCATTGACAGCTTGGACATAGTCTCCTACCATCAACCCTGCTTCCTCAGCAGCTCCATCTGAAACAGAAATTAAACATTAGTTTACACATGGGACTACAACAGAAGAGATAAACAAACACAATCCTTAGTAAATGGTACCTCAGTGGTACGCTTCACAATGTTTCCCATTCACACACACGTTCACTCACCAATGGCGACACAGCTGCCATACAATGTGCCTGCCATCAGAAGCAATTTCAGGTTCAGTGTCAAGGACACTTTGACCACCAACCTTATGATTAGTGGACAACCCACTCTGCCACCTGAGCCACAGCTACCCACAAATAAGATGGCTGTCTGGCAACTCCTAAATAGCAACATGGCCTCTCTGTTTACAGAGTTTACAGTCTCCCTGTGCTTCTGACAAGATTTTCTACCTCAAGACTTTGAGCTTTACACTCTAAATTGACAACTGGAGTAAATCAGTTGGCAAACATTTGTTGGCCTGTCCCGACCCTGAACACCATAACTGGTATAAATATGGATTCAAGTTTACAGATCCTTAATACCTCATATCTTACACATAATTTCTTCATATATAGATTTTTGTTTGAAGGCATCACACCTCACCTGGCTGCGTTTGTGATAATGTCATGCGGTGCGGTCAGAACTAAGCTACAATTACTGCATTGCTAAACTTGCTCCTAAAGATGGTTCATGTCACAGAGAAATATAAATCTGAAAATGAAACTGAAAATGAAAAACTAAGTTTGATGTTCGGTAAACAATTGATGTATTGTTTCAGAGGACTAAAGGTTTTAACAAAGGTGTATGGGGTGGTTCCAGCCTTAGTTTCAAATCTAGATTTGCCACTGTTGTTAAGAAGTGTAAATAGCTCAGTTCCAACAACTCAGAAAAGCTAAGCCTGAAACTAAACAAGATCAGAGACCCTAACATTCTGTCCAGTCAGCATTGTGGATTAGGAATTCACTTACTTGTGTCAACCTCTGTAACAACAATAGGTTTAGAGTACTGTATCCGAAAGCCCCAAGGATACTCTCCTGTTCCTTTCCTGATCTTGACAGTCCTCTCTCGAACTGGGAGTGAAATGGAAATTTCATTTAGTGCAAAGAGATACATGTGTATTCATTTTCTTAGTTCAGTGTACAGTCATGTCCTTGCATCGTATCTGAACCACTTCTTCAAGAACCTCAACTCAGATTAAAAAAAGATTCAGCAGTAAATCCCCATGGAAGATGAATGAAGTTGACTTATCTGTGGCACACTAGATCACAAAACCTCGAGCTTACTTGAGACTGCTCGAGTTCTGGCGGTATGGTTGGGACGAATGGCCTCTGATCCTACGTCATCTCCTTGGTAAATCCATGCTGAAGAGTGGAAAGTCTCTGTGTAAAAGCCCCTTTCTTCACTGGCTTGAACTGTCAGCTCCATAGAGTGAGTGTCCTCTGATACTAGAAAACATACAGCATGCACACACGTAGTACATTACAATACATATAAAGCGCATAATGATACATAATGATTCTGATAAATTGCTAATTTTCTGTGGGTACAGGATTTGACAGTTGTCAAGGGAAACCAGATTCACATTGTCACCAGCTGAACCTGTTCACAACTTGTTGATAATAATATTCTCATTAGAGTCAGTATAGAGCAAATAACAGCTGACAGTTGATTGTCATTATCAATGATCAACAAGAGAGAATTAGTACTAACAGTGAGACACTGAGAGCAGCTCCCCTTCAATCAATAAACTCACCCATCTACCAGAAGGTGACAGGTAAGATCCCTCAGCAGTCTCTGATTTCAGTGGTGTGCATAGTCAAAGTACAATTGTACATTTAAGCTCAAACGTGGAATACTTGATTAAAATATCTTTAACCAGTACAAGGTACTTGCAAAATAAACAGATATTACATATGTGTGATTCTCTGAAGGACTTTTCTACAGGTTGAGCATCATGTTAGTACCCTGAGACATGTGTTAAAAAAGTCACTTCACATTCCTCTGATTAAATATGATAATGCAAATTTGTCATTAGTCAGTGTTAAGTCATTCTGTACGCACTCATATTCTTTGGCATTTTGTTAAAAAACAAGACACTAATGCTATTTATATGCTGATTCTATGATCAACATTCAAAGCATTTGCTCCACTCCACAGTCTGACACAGTCTCTTTAGCTTGACTTTGTGTTATTGATGCACAGCTTGTCCAAAACAGATCTCAGCCTGTTTAATATTTGTTGTGACACACTCACGATAACCCATAATCCAGTGTGTCAGAGGTAAAGATTACAATTACATTACTGTAAAAAAGTAATGAATTTAAAGTAACACAGTCATTTGTAACTTTGCAACAAACTGCCCACTGTCCAGTCACATAATAATATAAACTATATAACAGTGAGTGGTGAGTCTAAGCCCTGAAGTCACCTGATTCCTCGGTGATGTCGCTGGTAATGGAGCTTCCTCCAGCAGAGCTCCACTGCCTGCTCTCCTTGAACAGCTTCCTCCTATTGGCCCAGTGGTCAGAGCTACTGCTTTCTGGGTCTTTATGAGGCTTCAGATGCTCCTTGCCCTCGAAGGAAGCTGGAAATAGCCACGAAAATCACAATAAAACAAAAAGACTGATAGAAATATTCATTTGAAATTAATATTACACCATTTATTTGAAAACACGTCACATTACTAGAACTTACATCTGGAAGCAGTCTGTTTATCTGCTTTCTCAGTTTTACTGAGCAGGTCCTTTGCCTGAAATCCTGTGTCTATAGAGCCTCTAGCAGGACATGATGAGGTGACGGCAGGTCTGTTTGAATCCTCTGTACCAGTTCTTCCAGGGCCCAGTAGCAGATCATTTGTCTCCTCAATCATCTGTGGCAGAGAAGGGCTGGTACGTCCTGTTTGTTCACCTTTGAAATCACAGTCCTCGTTTGTGTTTAATGAATGCACAGTGAAGTCCTGCAAATGGGACATACAGGAGCCTGATTGCTTTCGGCTTGTAACTTCAAGCTTATTGTTCTCGGTGGACATATCCGAATGACTCTGTAGGATTTGTTCCTCGGAGCCACTGCAGGATGGAGGGATGACTTGTATAGCAAGGGTTCTTTGACTCTGTATCTCTGTAAGGGGCTCTGGGCTGTGATTTTCTACTTCTATTTCTTGGTCAAATCCACTGTCTACGACTTCACTTTGACCAATTATATATTCACAACCATCAGTGTTCAGACTTTCTATGTCTTTACACATTCTCTGTTTTAAGTGTATGTCCTGTTGTCTTTGACATTGTTCACTGACAATGAGCATATCATCAGGATTATCCTCAGAACTGGTCACATAGAGTGGACTGGGCCGTGGTTGTTTTCCATAATGACAGCCTGGAATGTCTGAGACAGTTTTAGAACTCTCCCTGCTCTGTGAAGAAATATAATTTTCTACTCCAAAATCAGAAAACCTCTCATGAGCCTGGGCAATCCTTCTTAACCTTTCAGTTTGGACAGAAAATGAGCACATGCTCAGAGAGGAGAAAGAGTCACTATGGGGCAGCAGAAGATCGTCTTGCATCAATCGTAGACCCTGTGACATCCCAGGAAATGTGTGTCGTCTTTTCTTTGGTAACAAACATTCTCTGTGTTCAACAGTGGCGCTACTGTTGCTTCTAAGTGAAGATTTTCTCTTCGGGCAGGGAATGAAGTCTTTGGAAAGGCTGGACCTGTTGATAGACAGGGAGGGTCTCACGAACAACGGTTCGTAGTTGTCTGATTCAGATAAGCGATCAAAAGAAGGTTCCAGATCTTCTCTTGTCTGTGCTTGTACAAAAAATGGGCATTTGGATTCATCAGTGTAGGCTGACTGAAATTCCCTTTGCATTCTCTCAGCAGGACTACAGGTGTCAATCCTACAGAAAGCCAGGTCATGCGTCAGGTCCTCCACAGTGGTATATTTAAAGTCTTCAAACTCTCGGGGTGGAGGAATGTCCCAGAACTGATCACTACTGAAACTTTGGTGACGCTTTTCCCCATTCCCTTGAGATGTGTTATTTAACAGTGGTGGGGGACTTGATGGTTGATTTGTCAACATAAAATCTTCTGATATTTGTTGTTTGTCGTCACTGCAGCATTGACAGGAGTCTGGATTGTCTGCTGAGCTGACGAATTTTGAATCACTATAATCATGAGTTTGTTCACTCATGCTGCCAAAGGCAAATCTGTAATATGTATCTCCTTTGTGATTGGTCACATTTTGTAATGGCTCCTCAGGTGATTCATTGTTTGGCATCCACGTACTTTCACACTTGCTCTTAAAATCCATCTCAGCACTGCTCCCATTTTCATTCATAAACACAAAGGTGGTCTTGACGTCAGACATATTAAGTTGTAGAATTTCTTGAATTTCAAGTTTCACATGTGATCCGGTGCAGTTGATTTTCAGGATATTCGCAACTTGCGGTGATGAGTTGTTTGGATTTTCAGAAAGGGGTTCATGTGACTGCTGAAACATAATCTTTGGTGATGAATCTTCCATATCATTGACAGACACTGACGTTACTATTTTCAATCCTTTCTCTTTGTCCTCTGTTGTTTTTGTATAAATATTCTTTTGGTGTGGAAATGACTTCACATAATAATCTTGTTTAAATCTTTTCTCCTTGGGTGGAGCATTGTTGTCTTTTTCCTCATCTTCTGATCCGGAAAGATCATGTTCCTTTCCAAGAGAGTCCGTTTCCCCCTTTTCAACGATATCATGTTTGTAGCTGATACTACTGCTTTTGTTCTGCTTTTGAAAGATGTACGGTGAGACGCTCTCTGAAAGAAAAAAAGGGGAAAAAAAGTAAATACATTGAAAGAAAAATGATTTTGTGTCAGATATTTGTCACATTCAGACATTCAGTCATCTACAGTATAGATCATTTAGATATTTGGAACCAGATTTAGAATTCGCAGGAGTTAAGACACTCTGTTAAGTACATTTTTTTATATAACCTGATGTATATTGCTTTTATAGATACATTCACAAAACTTCTTCAAAATGCCTCTAAATGTACAGTCAGTTAGGAGCAGCCCATGAAAAGCCTGAGAAACACCCATGACTGATTTCACACGTCATACCTTTGGCCTCTCTGTGAAATACCTCGCTGGCTGGTGGTAAATAAATAGCAACTACTTGTGTATCAGATCAAATATCTGTCTTTCAACAATCCTCATTGTGCAGTGCATTGCCTGATATATGAGTATATGTGATAGTATTAATGCAGAGGGGCAGATTCAGTATACTTGAAATTAATTTTTTGGAGTGGCATCTGACCACATCATCCAGTTCTGAATGGCCACAATGGATCGAGTCCACCATCATTGAGTAAAATGTAATTTTCTCCACCAGGTCACACATGTGGGTAATTGTATCATGTATCAGAAGATTCAGTGGTGGACACTTGGCTAAACCCAAGTTACAAAAGATGTATTAGCAATAAGAAAAGTAATGCCGAGGGAGATGTTCAGTTCAACAGCTTTCTCATCTCAGTACAAAGAAGAAAAATACGAAAGACAGAAGCATAAACTAGAAATATGTTCACCTTAGTCTTTTACTGGGAATGCAAACTTGCAAAATCCTTCTATTTTAAGCTGTTAACTAAGTGGGTAATTCACGAGAAAAATCTGTCAGCAACAGTTTCACATTGACCCATGACATTGGATGATTGTTCAGATTACTCACTGAACAGTTCAAATAATACAGTTTTTGCCTTGTTATATTTGTGCAGTTCCGTTCTCACAGATTGACAATGGCAGGGCCAAGGCCAATCTATGATGTCATTTGTTGTCATTGATCTCATTAAGTGAACCTGGAAAATGTTAAATTGTTAATGGTAATTTGATGGAGAAATGTGAATGTAGACTAAGGCCACTGCTAGTTTTCTTTAAATAGGCACAGCCCATGTGAACACACTGATCATGTCACTCTATAAAGCCTACCATTCAGTAGCGACATCTACTCCTCACTGATCTGAAGAAATCCAAGTACTGGCACACTGCTTGCAGGTGTGGGAAAATGTGACTCAGCTAATCGCAGGATTAACCTCCCTGCATCCTCGCCTGCCCCCAAAGCTCCCACTCACGTTTGCTGCTGCTGGAGCTCTTCCTCCTCTTGCTGTTTCTCCTCCTCCCCCTCCTGCTCATTCTTAAATTCACCACAGTCTCACACCCACTGCAAGATGAAACAAACAATTAAACTAAACTAAACAGGTTTTGTGTTTCTTGATATTTTATATTTGAATAGATTTGTCTGATGGGACACTGAGCAAATCACATGTGACCTTTGTTTACAGTGAATGTTTGGACAGCTTTTGTGCTGGTTGATAAATGATGTGCTCTGTGTTCTCTTTCTCACATAGATATGTGTGCAGTTCTTAAGGAAACAGAAAATGCATTTCATCACTAATACATTTTGCATTGGTACAATAATTATACTGTTATTGTTTTGTTATGATGGATATATTACATTATGGACATTATTGTTATAGGAACGACATGTATCTGAAATTGCTTCCACCATACTGATAAAAAAAAGATATATGAAAGGTATTTACAATTACAAGCATATGCATCAAATTATGTTTCAGAATAATTTTGTTCTCAAAGCCAACTACTGGACCTCTAAGCTAACATGAATCTGTTGACATGTGCAGTGCATATCTGTACTTCTACCACCAGACGAAACAGGTCCATGATTAAACAACACATCAGAAGTGAAAGATTAATTTTGTCTGAACTGAAGAAACGTTTTCATATCAAATACATTTAGAAACATTCTTAATAATGACATAGACTTTCAGCATTACAAAGACAAAAATTTCTGATGTTTAATGAAAATACTGTAAATACAGACGGTCACATGTCTTCTGAATCATTCAAATTCCAGCTGCCAAGTTTCTATGTTATTGGAAAACATGTTAGAAGACTTAGATCCAAGCAGGTCGTATTGACCATGTGGATAAAATGTTGCAAATAATTTCAGGAACCTGTAAAAACAGCTGACTTACCTGCTGGTGTCCAGTCCTGATAGATGCTATCAAACCTCAGTGGCAGATATGAAAAGACAGACAGACAGTCTGTGATCAGCTGCTGCTTATCCACACTGTCCACATTGTCTGTGTCTCTCAGACTGCTCCACTTCTTATTGTTTCTATTCTCAACGTAAAGCAGCTTATTACGTTTAATCTCCTGAGCCAGTGGTGATGCCAATGTGAGGCTTGTTTATTTAGCTATACTGCTCCAATGGCAAATGAGGGCAATTGAGATAGAAGCCTAAAGATCCTGTTGCTGTTCTTACATGTAGCACTTTTATCCTGCTTTGATAGCACCTTTTTCTTATCAATATGTCAGACATACCTCCCCTCATTCCGTTTCATGTACTGCTGACAGAAGGCAAAAGGCAGGGAATGCTGTTCACTGTTTGCCTGCTTTCACTGGAGGTTTAACTGTTCACAACAACTATAAGCTGTACGTTTTAGGGTAATTGTACCTTTTCTGATTCTGTGCTTCAGCACATGTAACTTGGGGGAAAAAAAAGAATGCTACATTAACACCCCAAGTCCAAATACTTAAGGTCTGGACAGTAAACTGTGTAGATTTTTTCCTGCAGCCACTACACATACTCAAGGCTATTGTTGATTCTCAAACCTAGTGTTGTCTGACCATGTCAGACAGCAGTTCAAAACTGTTGTGGTGTGAAAAAAGTCTGAATGTGAGTTTGTTGATTTCATGAAGTTACAGAAAGAGAGTGCTTGCAACTACTAATAAATACAAATAGTTCTCATAAATACAAATCTAACAGACTGATGAGGACATCAGTCTTTTTATCAACAGCCTCAGTGGTCCGATCCAACAATCTCTAAGACACCGTGATGCTTTGCAGACACTTTATTACACAAATAACATAGTTACTGAAAATAGTACTCTTGCAGCAAAACCAGTGTATTACAACAAATATCAGAGAGCCCACATGTGAATGTAACATCAGAAACCTATTGCATGCTGTTAAGGAAATCGATCATTCACACTTTATGGCAAACAGAGGATATGGACAGAAACAGAAGTACTGAACTATAATAATGGTCCGAAAATACAGGATGACATTCAAAAATGGGAAATGAAATCTGAATCAGAACTGAAACGCCTAAATGGACAAACCACCCTGTCCTTATCCATCTATCTTAGTCGTTACTCTGTGTGTGTACGGTATGAGGCGTGTTCTGTGAATGTGCTTTTTTATGCTCATTAATAATTGCAATGCTATTTGGGCTTATCATGCATTTACTTGTTAACATCATATTTCACTGTGCTGTAGGTTTAACTGCCCTAAAATATTTACGGCTTTGTATTCATTCTACATATGTATTATTAAGCAGTTTCTCAGTTGCCACTGCTTTTTGTAGTTTGTAGTTAATGAGTTTTGGTGTAACAGCTACAGGGCCTAAGACTTGCCTGCTGTACAATAGTTGATGGCACCGTGTGTGTGCACACACACACACCTACACACACACACACACATTTTGACAGAAATAAACATATGTATATGTAATAACAATTTTATGTTCACTTGAAGGCAGGAGATGTCTTTATAGTTCAAGATCTACTAGCAGCAACTGTTTTCATCCCTTGGTACATGTTGTAATGGCAGGTGACAAAGAAAGGCAAAATACAATATAAAAAGGCACAGAATTACAAGTGAAATGTTACTGAATTGAAACATAAACATTCATGTTAAAATAAAACTATGTGACATGTTACATGGAAGAGATTTATGCAAGGAAGTTCTGTTCTTTTCCAGGAAAACTACATTGTATTTACAGTATCAGTGCTGTGAGACTGTTCATCTTTGAATAAAATTGCACAATATCCACTCAATTAATCCTGCTGAACTGATTTCTTACTCAGATCATGACATGTTGCAAAACTTACACTGTGTTTAATTCCAGTACTTACTCGAATAAAAACAGCAAAATAAACAATCAACCACTAAAATAGGGACAACAGCGATTTCATACATGTTTCCTCAGGGCCCAGATTTATAGGAGCAAGCAGAGACCAACACAAGTGGTTGTGCTTAGGCTACATATTTTTTTTCTATAAATCAAGCAGATCTATGTTGTAGAGCTGTCCCAGAATAAAGAAAAGTGACTTATATTTTGTGACATCTTTGCAATGTAAATCCTGAGCTGAGCAGGAATGCCTGGTGGGGTTGGTACCTCCTCGAACATGGACTGCTGTTTGAATGTGATTTAGTAAACAACTTAGTCAACCCTATGGAACTGTATGAACCTCATTTTGTTGTGGCCAAACAGATGAAGATGTGTGTAAGAGTAGTTTGACAAAGAAAAACAACTAATTCTTTATAAAGATTCTAAAAGAACATAAAGTTATAGTTATGACAGATGAAGAAAGATGCTTAAAATGTGCAAATTTACAAACTTATAAAATGTGGCATCCATGATTAGCATCACCAGTTAACTATCCGCCCAAATGTGAAATATGGTCACAGTATCCCCTTCTGCTCCTGAGATAAGTCGTTGAACAAAATTTTTGTTTTGTGGAACTTTATGAAGTTGGCCTTTTGAATATTAAATAGCATCACTTCATCATTTTGTCCTATTAGATATTTTTGTGAACGGCTGTCATAATTAGTGTACAAATTATTGAGTTATGGCACAAAACACGTTTTGTGAGGTCACAGTGACCTCCAAAATCGAAACCAGTTCATTTTCTAGTGCACATTAGTACCACATTCGAAGAAACTTCCTCATGGCATTCCTGAGATATCATGTTCCCGAGAATGGGAGAATGGGACAAACCATCTGAAAACACAATGCTTCTTGTCGCTGCTGTCACTGGCAAGGAGGTGTAAAAATCTTTTTGTCAGAATCACTAATTCAATGTTAATTAGCAGAGTTTAGTTTGTTGTTGTTGAAAACAAATTTACAGCAGATTAACTTAAAAGAAAAAAAAAAAAAAAAGACAAACATGCTTCTGAAATGTCCGTTCTCAGCTCAACATCTGAAAACCAACTGCTTCTGAATTACCAAAATATCTCTTTGCAATAACATCTGATTGCATCTCAGGCAAAGCTCATCACAGGAGAATACATTGCAAACTGTCACTGTGCTAAATGATCTGGTCATAGTGGCAACATAAGAACTGAGCCTATAAGGAAATGACTTGTTTATAAAAGTTGTTTAGTAAAGTTGAACTTATTTTCTTATTAGTTAAAATGAAAACAAATGAGCAGATTTGTTTTCCTGTTTTAAGGCTAAATCTGACATTATATTTTACAAACATGCTTCCATCTTGAATCATCAGGGACCTTCTGCTCAACCATTTCTGATTTGCTTGCCTTTTTTCATAAACTATGGATATTTAAAATTGTATCTGTGAAACTTTAGGCTGACATATTACATACTTTCTGAAATAAAAACTATTTAAAAATTGGCCAAATATTAACTTTTAGCACGTTTTGAGTGAATAAAATTTGAGGCTGTGTTTGCATGACAACATCCCAAGAACAATAAAAGATAAAAGCCTGAAATGTTTTACTGTTATGTCTTATCCTGCCATTGATTTAGAATCTGCAATACTGGACAAGAACATCCAAAAATATCTGAGTGGTTTGGAAAAGAAATAAATCCATCATGAAAAGTGAGAACAACAACTACAACAGCAGCAAAAAAGATAATGCAAAAGTCAGCTACAGATATTTATTGAACTATATGTCGTTGCATGGCAGCTCTGGGGCCACTGGTGTATGAATGTGTGTGTGAATGAGCAACACATTGTAAAGTGCTTTAACTACCACTAAGGTAGAAAGGAGCTGTAGACCATTTCGAAACTCCAGAACTGTTCTACTTGGATTAGGCTATCGAGCAATACTTTTGTTTTGGTTGTACAACTTGTCGTACCTGCAGCTATGGAAGTTCAACAAAAATAACTTTTTTTTTGTTGTGGGCATCAACTTTTTCAAAAATATTTCAGCTCACCCTTATAATCAGACACTACTTGATCTACAGTTGTGAGCAAAAGCTACATACACTTAGATTTTCGCTCTTATTTCTCATCATGCCACTGACAGTCTGCAATGTTGGACAAGTAGAGTTGTGAAGAAAAGCTTACATACACTTGTAAAGACCATAACTCTGAATTATCTGAATTATCTATGATGAAGTCACTGAAACTGCTGTTATGCCACTGTCACACACACAAAAAACACACAATATAAAGTAGTATGACAACATCTGCTGGGTCAAAAATATAAAAGCTAATATTTGGTTAAACATCCTTTGAGCATTTCCACCTAAATTAGGCACATTTGGTAGCTACCTACAAGCTTCTGGTTGTATCTTTGACCCTCCTCTTGACAGAATTGGCACAGTGAAGCTAAATTTGTTGGCTACTGACACAGACTTCATCACAATCCACAGGTTCTTGATGGGTTTAAGTCAGGACTCTCTGGCTAATGACTTTAGGTGTTTTTTTTTTTGTTTGTTTTTTTAAGAATATGGAGGTAATCCTCCTTCTTCATTGTTCCATTTACTTTGTGTAAAGCACCTGTTCCACCCCCTGCCTACCAGCTCCAGAGCATAACACTGCCTCCACCATGCTTGACATTAGGGTTGGTGTTCTTGGGGTTAAAGACCTCACCTATATCTTCTCAAAACATATATCTGGTCTATGTTCATTGCTCTTCTTGGCCTTAGGGTGCCACTTCTAGAAGGGCTTCTGTCTTGCATGGCAGCCTCTCAGTCAGTGGTGATGCATGTTTGTCTCTGGTTACTGACATCTGTGTTCCAACAGCTTCTAATTCATTACAGAGCTGCTTTTTGGGATTCTTATTTGACTCGTGACTAATTGTCTCTCAGCAGAAGCTCACAGGTTGTGTTTTCTTCCTGATCACTTTCAGTAACACAACTGTACCATGAACTTTATTCTTACAAACAATAGTTTGCACAGATGATTTTAGGATCTGCAGCTGCTTTGAATGGCTCCAAGTGACTTTCCTGACTTGTCCACGTCAATGATTTGCTTTTTGATTTTTTTTTGAGCTCCTCAGACTTTCCCCACAGTAGTGTGTGTGTGTTTGAGTCTAATGAGTAGATCAAATGTGTCCTATTTAAATTGACTAAAAGAAGTCAGCAGCTGCAGCTAAACATAATCACTCACCAACAGTTAGAAGGCCATGCCACTATGAGAAGTTGATTGACACAGCTTTCTACATCACCAAAGCAACTAATTCAAGTTGTTGTATGTATATAAATCTATGAAAGGACCAAAGTGCATTATTGTTTTGTGACAAACATGCATGGGTTTCAATGATTCATCATAAAAAACTCAGTTATAGCAGTCATTAGAAACTCAAGACTGTCATAATATACATAGTCTTTACAAGTGTATGTGAGCTTTTGTTTTTGACTGTACTTGTCCAACATTGCAGATTATAAATTAGTGGCATGATGAGGAATAACAGTAAAAATGTAGGTGCTTAATGGTTTCTGAAATATTGTTATTTAAACATAGTCTCAAATTTTAATGTGTGAAAAAACGTGCTAGAAGTGGGTCAATGGTTAAAAAAAGAGAAATAAAAATATATAAATACCTTTACAAATATCTTTTATATATATATATATATATATTTTATGCTATTGATTTTTCAGGCAAATCAGAAATGGTTGAGCCGAAACTGTTCTAAAAGTTTAACTGAATGGCCACATTTGTCCTGTGGACTGTGCTGATAAAACCATAAAAGAAAGTTAGATTTTTGGAAAACAAACAGTGACTTGGGTGAATCGTGTCACCAAGGCGTTATCTAGGCCAGGGGTAAAAATAAATTAGGATAAAATAAATTACCTAAATTATGCCAAATAATTTGTATATACAACAACATATTTAAATATATAAACAGTAAGACTGGCAGCTGATACAACAGTTACACAAATGATGAATAATCACATCTCAGCAATGTAAGCAGGAAGTTAGCGGCTGACCCCAGAGCGTCTAAGAGGATGACTGAGGTGGCGGCAGAGCAGAGTATTCCTCATTCTCAGAGTCGCTGCTGTCCTCATCGTTCCTCTCTTGGTCGCTGCCTTCAGTACTCAGCTGGTCAAAGCCTTGACGACTGTAACCTTTATGGGACGCGAAGAAGTTCCCCAGGTTCAGACTGCCCACTGCTTTACCTGGTCGAAGGAAAAACATGAGAGAGGAGAAAATGAAGCGCCACGAACATCACACGTCATGACAATATGACACACTAAAGTTTTTACAAAGACAAATGTTTCTCTTTTAAGTAAGACTTGTGACTCAAGCATTTAAACTGGCCATACAGTAGTACATGTACACTGGAGTATGTCTGGCTCCTCGTGAAATCAGGAAAAGAACCCAGCTTCACATTTAAAATGTTTTCTAGTCTTTCCAAACCTCCAGAGTGTAACAAAGATAAGTGACAACTCCTCCTGTAGACGTGGTGACAATAAAGAGGGCAGCTTCACAAAGGTTATAGAGGACGTTATTAAAATGATCATGTAACTTTGAAAATGTACAATACCATTATGATTTTCCGACTATGTGCTACTGGAGCAAAAATGAAAATGAATTTATATAATATAATATAAATTGCAAGGGGCAATGATCGGAATATAACTAAATTGTAAGCACCATGACTAGGCCCTTGCATCTTCATTCTCAATAGGGGGTGCCATGGTCGAGGACTCTATTGTGGACATGGACTCCTATTGGGTGATGCAGGGGAGTTACATATCACTTCCTGTGTCTACCATGGGATGTAAGCGAACACCCACTAATTATCCATCATGCTGCTGGATACCATGTAGAAACAATCCTGCACATTTAATGTTAATCGGACCATGTTTGTTACATAAGGCTAACTTCCTGCTGCCAGTAGGTGGCACTATGACTATGAAACGTTTTCAAGCTAGGAGTCAGACATGTAGGTAAAAACAAGCCTTTTTGCCACACCTACGCACAAGATCCACACAACATGAAACGTTTTACTTGTGATGTATGTGCAGGTCTTCATGAGTTTTCGAGCACCTTTAGCCTCCACAAAAATGCAAATAATTTAAGAGAGAAGGACAAACAATAACCAGAGCAGTGTAAAGAGTGGCCTCGCAGTGGGTTAGGGTTAAAATGCAAAACTGTATGGGCTGTTGAATATTATATTTTCAAAATCATATCCCACTGCACAGTGGATAGCATTGAAATGTTAATTTAAATTTCAGAAATAATATGCGATATAAACAATGTAACCAGGCTTTCTATTTATGCAAGCAATATTCATGTCACAATTAAAATAAAATAAAATAAATTAACTTCAATTTGAGAATGCATTTCAAATTCTCATTTTCTAAGAGCTAGCCTGCTCTAGAGTGGACAATGTTCAAATGCAATAAGCTGGAAGACTATTGCATTTATACTAAGATATCACTACGCTCTTTTGGTGTCAAAATGAAAATAAAAATTCCATCTGTCAGTCCTCTCATCAAAGCAGGTCTTCAATTCAGACATCACCCCCCTATTCAACTCTTTATCAGGACAGCTTCACACTGAGCGCAGGAAATGAAATCAATCTGCCCATAATTACACGGTAAAAGAGGATGTAGTAATCTCAAGGTTCGTTCAAACGTCATTAACAAGGTTAGGTGGCCAAATTGTTTTATCAGAGACTGTCCAAGACTCCAGTGCTCTGTATCAGTTGCTCTGTTAAAAAAAAAGCCAGTGCTATCAGATTGCGTAGATTTGTGAGACGTTTAATTGTAGGTCTGGCTGTTATCTCTGAGCAGATAACCAGCTGTTTATATTGTTAGATATCAGTGCCATACCAAACCATTTGGAGCCATTGCAGGGTAACAACATCCTGAGGCTGTTAAATGTAGTAATCAGTTCAGATGCACCAAAATAATATGTCTTTAAAATTGTAAGAAAGAAAAACAACATCCCAGTGTTACACATGCAGCTTGAGTGGTGGATTAGAAACATTCCTGTCCTTTGACTACGTAAAAACAAAACGCCACATGATAAAAATACAAGCCTTGTAGTCAAATTACTATCAAATTCATTTATAATTTAAAACATTTCAGGACTTCGGTCAGGAATGGGTCAAATAAAATGACTGGGACAGTAACTAGTAATAGAATGGAAACACTCAGGCAAAGTATCTCAAACTATGTATAGGTTAGACAGTGTGTAAAAATTACAGTTTAAATACTATATTTCATTTTCAGTGCCACAAATGACTTACCTCTTATTTTTCCCAAGATCCCGACCCCAGTGTTGGGTTCAGTCTTCACCTCACATTGACCTGCAAATATTTAACAATATTAGCTGAAAGCTGATCAAATATCAAGAGAACAAAGTAAACAAAGCAGAACAATGTGCAGTCAGTAAGGGAAAGGGAACATATACAGTAAATATGTAAGGGCTTGTAACCCTCATCACATGAAGTGTGTGGCTTCATTTCTATTTATTGCTGCTCAAAATCTAAATCTTTGGGACCACTTCTGCACACTACACAATACATACTATTTTTCTTCCAGCAAATGAAGAGTCCTATGGAGATGACAACCAGCAGAGGGATGAGCAGCAGGGTGGTGACGATGGCTGGGAGAACTCCCTTCTCTATGTTTGGCTTTGCTGCACTCTTCTTCTCTTCTTTTGGCTTCGCCTCTGGTTGAGTTTGTTTAGACGCAGTTTGCTTCTCTTGAACGACTGCCGTCTTCAACATGTTGTCACCTGGACTCACATTGGTTCGGACAAATGCCTCCATTTCTACAAAGAGAGGAATGTCAAGATTAACAGGGTTCACACTCAGCTTCTTTTCTTGGTTGGAGATGTGAACATTTAGCATTCTCATTGAACATTCGTCCACTGACTCCTGGTTGTTGATGGTAGTTGATGCTGTACAGTCGTGACTCGATAATCCGACACTAAATGTAAAACCTTCTTTTATGTCTGATAGCAAGGCTGTCGGACTTCAGGTCAGAATAATTGTGCAAGACACGTCAGCATGAACTGTCATTTGGTCCCAATAGCACATTCTGGATCTATCATACTGACAGAAGAAAACAAAAGGTACATTCACCCAAATGTGTTGGTGAAGACTGAATGTTTTTTTTCTGGATGATGATGCACATCTTCAAACACAATGTGAGGCACCGAATAGGGTAAATGAGTGTCATCTCATTAGGTTACACTTTTGTTCCAAGGGCTTACATAGAAAACAGTTGCAGGTGTTTTGATGCATGTCACATACTGCTCACATACTGCGTTGCCCTGTAGCATCAATAAACATGAACGTCAAGGCAACCAGCAGCAGCAACTACTTCAGACTGTAAGACTCCACTAAACTCACCTTCAAGTTCTTCAACCTTGATTCCAGCTTTCTTGACAGAGCGATGCAACTCTGTAAAATCAGGATTAAAAAGATCAAGGTATTAATAAGTGCAGTAATGGTTAGAGGTTAACAACAATGCCATGTTAAATCACAGGCAGACAATTTATTTACAAAGCCGGCTCATAAAGAAAAAAATAAAAAAATTCAGTATTCTGACCACAGAAAAGTATGACCGAAGAAGCTACAATGAGTTCTGTGAGAACATTTAATAATTTATTATAGTGGTAAGGAAGCTGAGTTTACTCAGAGTGGTGAATTTGAAGACCGACTGGCTGCCTGCATCCCCGACAAACACGCTGCCATCCTTGGTTTCAACTATGTCGTGAGGCATTTTAAAGTCCTGCAAATGAAGGAAAATACAGATCAATACAAAAATCTAGGCAATGTGAGCCACCATCAGATAATCCCAATGTCCTCAGTACAGTACATGTCTGTATGGTTCTGAAGGTAGGGAGTGAACTTGCAAACCTGGGATCAACTTTGTTTATGGCAGCTTACTCTAATTCAGCATAAAAGTATCTAAATATCAAACTGCACCATTTTAGAACAACCAAAATTGGCAGGCAGATCAAAAATCAAGAAGCAATCCTAATTATATGCAAGTCACTGTGGAAATTTGCAGTGTTATGACTGATACTAAGAAAACTGCATTCCCTAAAAAGCTTAAATGGCTACACATATACTAATAGCTAATCAGCTGTGCATTGTATCCATAAACAACTGTTTGTATGCCTTTACTTGATCGAGGTGCAAACAGACCTCAAAACAGGAGCTGAAGTTTAGTTTGTTGTTTCCAGGTATTTGTAGGAATCTTTCTACTCTGGTCATTTAATCCCTGCAGCATCAGACGGCAGTGGGTAGCAAATCAGTGTCTCCAAATCAAAGAAGGTGTGTGCATTTACACACACAACACAGCCGTATCATCACTAAATACTTGTAAATGATCACTGACATGGAGACAGTATCAGTTAGGATGTAACAGACATTTACACTGTGCACTTTCTTTACCTCAGGAAGGGGAGCTGCCACAAAGAGTCAGTTTGTCAGCTGCAGTTAAATCATTTGATACATATCTGAATCCTGAGCTTCGTCACAGCTGGATATTAATTTACTGTAAAAGTCTGATTCCAAGGCCAAAATATTTAATAATAATTAACACCTTTTTGCCCTAAATCATACACAACCTACTGCGGTGTTTCAATACAGCATCGACAGAAATAAGTGACAGATGGAGTACATTTGTCTGTATGTGTCTGTTTAATTTTCCAGGTAAGTCAATGTAATGTCATTTGAAGTCTGTTTACCTTTTTGTTTGGGCTGAAGGTATCCAAAATATCCTTGGTTGAATAATTTATTACAAAACCACTGACTGGAACTGAGCGAAACGGAGATTCCCCATTTACTGCAAAGATTAAGCCACCTACACACACACACACACACACACACACACACAAACACAGAGAAATAACCATTAGGAACATACAGTACTGCAATTTGAAGGGAGTCTCTGAATTAACAACTGCTAAGGCTAGCCTTTTAGCTGCACTGGACACTGGAGCCTAAATTTCCCTTAATACAATTCATCAACATCTTTGTCAGACCCTCTCTGCTTGATAATGTCATGACATTATCAGGGTTTTGTCATGTCTGACAAAACTCCTCCAGACCTCTGAAAGATATTATACAATTATCTACAGCAACACAGGCTATGGAACCCTAATCATGATGAACAATTATGGCTTATTAACTATCTGGCAACAACAACAATAAAGACAGAGATAAATCGACCTGATGTGATGCTCAGTCAGTAAACTCACCCCCAGCAGGGCTGTAGGTGATGGCAAACACCTCCCCTCCGAACTCCTCTTTCTTTATTTCCTTGACAAATTCTCCAGTTTGAGCTATGAAACACTGGATACGTCCATTCTCCCTGTCAGCCACACAAACTTCCTTTCTGTCAGGAAGAAACACCAGGCTGTGGGGGATCCGGAACGGTATGCGTCTTCTTCTATCCGATGAGCCTGCAGTCACAAAAAATAGACGAAGATGTGCAAACTGCGTTCAGTGTTGCATTGGTGGCAGTGATGTATAAACCTAATGAATTATGGCAATATTAATAAATCTGTTTGATGAATCTGAAAGCGGAAACATTGGCAAATCTACAGTAACTTCTAAAAAAAAAGAAGGAAATTGGGGACTGCTAACAAGTTGGTCATGGCTCAATCATAACGCATCGGTTTACAGTGCCATGATATAGAAAAAACAGAGTGAAAAAGGACATAAAATTGATGCATGTTCTGGATTTTACAGCTAAAATAAAGAACAAATTAATTTAAATCCCTGCAAAAATATCATGCAGTCTGTCCCTGGGGTGGTTGCAAATCCAACAGGAAAAGTGGTGCCTTCACTGAAATACTTAAATACAAAATTTACTTACTTGACTTTATTTTGCTGAAATTGTTAAAAACCCAATGTAAAATACTTTGTTACTGTTGAAATGTTTGCACTAAAGTTAGTTAAAGCTACAGGTCATAATATGAGCTGGCCAGAGGGCAGATGCCAGAGGAGTGTGCATAGGAAAGACATGTTCGACTGCAAATAACTTGTTTTAGCAATGAATGATGGCAGGATCTCACAACTGAGTGGAAGCCACTGCTATGATTGTGTGGACTAATGATGGAAAGTTCGTTGACCACACGAGGGATCCAGTGAGGTCAGTATTTTTTTCTTGGTAATCGACAACCAACGTAATTCTTGTATGTATGGCCCACTGCTAACTGGTACAGTAACACACACATAAAATGGTAATAATTTCCCTCAACCTAAAAACAAGATAAATGTAATGAGTACACATATTAAGTTGGATAAAACTAAAAGGCTAACCTACTTTACAGCCTGGAACTTGTCCTAACTTAGTGAAGAACTGGTCTGACATTTCTGAAATGTATAATATACATATTAAACCTGAGGAAGACACAGCAACACATCCTCTAATGTCATCTACTCACACCCAAAAACTTAGTTTATATACTGGAAGTAAGAGGAGGTCTTTCCTCTCAAACAGTGACTCGATCAACTTAAAAACACTCTGCAACTTGAAAGAGTAAGGCCTCTGTGAAAGGACAAAATGGTGTTCAACAGGTTTTGGAAGTCATAGACTGCCTGTCTCTTCCACTGCTTGATTCTAGATACCTCTGGTTTGTGTTTGTGTGTGTGTGTGTGTGTGTGTCTAGTGATTCAGATACCTGCACCCCACTCAGACAGGTATTTGCCATCAGCAGAGAACTTAATTATCCTGGAATTGCAGTAGCCATCAGACACAAAGATGTTCCCAGTTTCGGTGTCAACTGCCACGTCGGTGGGCTTGCAAAAGTGGTCGTTGTCGCTCCCTGGTGTGAAAGCCTCTCCCAGTTTCACCAAGACTTGATCTCTGCCATCACTGCTCACTTTTAACACCTGATGAGGGTACAGAAGGAGCAGAAGGTGTGTGCACATGGATTTGAGCCTTCATGTCTCTGCCTAGAAATAAAATACAGCTTCCAAATACTTTAGAAATGTACATAAATTATTTAATAAATAATAATTAGTTCATCATCAAGAGATCATTACTGCGAATTACTGAAAAAACCTAAATGTTACATTTACTAATGTGATACGGAAAGCTGACATTGCCTTTGATTTTCATGGATACAACAAGGACGAACAGTAATTTTGGCTCCTTTCAGACATGCACCCTGTTTGGATAATGTGACGGCACCTGAACGTGTCAGCTTCATGTCTGAAGCACCACAATTTGAATGAAAGTCATTCCAGCCATGTTACCAGATCAGACCTAGTAACATTCTGTACTTCTACAGCCTAGATTAATGACACTCACCACTAATGAATGTAGTCCAAATTATTTTTCCCCCCACGGCACACTAACAGGGGCTGAAGTTCCAGCAGTTTAGGACTATTTTCTCAGAGTTTATTAAATATCTGAATGACAGAATGTTATCACTTTGACAGACTGAGGAAGCCAGCAGTGCTTCATATCCCATGTCTGAAAAGGGTTTACTATTTAGTTATGGGATTTAACGGGTGCTATAGGTACTTTTTAAGCTAAATAGTTCACTAAAAATATGTAAAGCTGTATAGTCCACAGCACTTCCTAAATAATCAGATATTACTGGCTGGAGGCAGCTGATTATGAGCACCGAATACAACACCAGCTTACCTGATGAAGAGCCACATCAGTCACCCAGTAATTATTCTCCTTGTCTGTAGTTATTCCATGAGGCAAGTAAAACCTGCAGCAACAGAGAAATGCAGCACAACAAGACAGGTTTGACTCCGATTGTAATGCCAAAGAGAAATTCCCGGCTGTCTCTGTACACACACACACCACTCACCTTCCTAACAAATACAAATAAATCACACTATCACTTACATGTTTCTGCCAGAAGCCTTCAAGATGTTTCCTTTTGCTGGGTCCACAACCAAAATAGTAGACTGCTGTATTGGCCCCAGGGACCTCTGCTGGTATCTAGCCTGGCTGTTAAAAGAGCTGAAAACACACAAACAAAACACAAAGGATTTATTTCTAGATCCACTGGGAGAGTATGTGACCATTTTTTAACACTGATTTTTTATCTTTTAACTATTGGAGTGTTTTCCTAAATTCCTAAAACTCTTGCTATTAGACTTTGTAGTGGCATAAAACAAACCAAATAAGGGAAATGCTTCTCCTAACTAATAATGTGTTTGTGATCCACAATGGCAAATTAAATTTCTATTTTGATTATACAGGTAATAAATCCATCCATTATCTATACACCACTTAATCCTCACTAGGGTCGCGGGGGGGCTGGAGCCTATCCCAGCTGACAAAGAGAGTAAGCAGGGTACATTCTGGACAAGTTGCCAGCCCATCACAGGTCCACAGAGATATGAATAAACTATGAGAGACACTTTTAATCTGCAAAGAGAAGTGCTTTTTCATCATCTAGTTGCTTTGCCTGTGCGACTGCAACAATAACATCTCATTACTGAAGTGAGCACATTTTGAGATACCACAGTACAAGATTTAAATATGGGGAGTAGATCTGTGTTGTCTGCCAGCAAAGGTAGCTCAAGGAGCTAATGATAGTGAGCACTCCAGTCAAACCAGTAACATTTAAAACATTACACTTTAGGGGTTTAGCTTCAACCAGTCCTGTAAAAGAAAATGGCTGTATGATACATTAACGCTACTTACTCTGCGCCCCAGTGGTGGTCACCTCTGTGGAAAATGACCAAGTTGGAGTCTGAGTCTACTGCGAGTCCTGACACTTGACCCAGCTGCAGAGAACCCTGTGGCCATGCTGTGACTTGCTCCAAATGGAAGTCTAGAGCACACATACAGACACAGACACACAAACCCGGGAATTAAGATAAGCTCAACACGATGTCAAAAGTGATCACTGGTAACTGTTCATAAAAGAGGCTTCACATTGATTACTGTATCCCTGTCCTGATGTTGCAACGAAGTCACATTAAGACATGACAAAAAGTTGTGTTGTTTTTTTTATTTTGCTGCTAGTAGACTGGCAAGAAAGCCCCACCTCTCTCAAATTTTAAAATGTCTGTTTGTGCTTCTGAGTGTTATAGTAGTTTGAATATAAGGGGTCTCCACACTGGGTACACTTGGAAATAACTACAATATGTTTGTCCAGCCACATTGGAAGTTGTTATAGATGAATCACCAACCATCAGATGATCACATGAATGCCTTATACATCGATCAACCACAACATTAGAACCACTGACGGGTCAAGTGAGTAAATTGATCATCATGTTACAATGCAATGTTCTGCCGGGGAACCTTGGCTCCTGGCATTCGTGTGGATGTTACTTTTGATACGTACCACCTCCCTAAATATTGTGGCAGACTAAGGAAGCCCACCCCCATGGAAACAACACTCCCGTGGCACACAGCAAAAAAACTGTGTAGGAACAACTCAAAAACACGAGAAAGAACCTAAAGGCATTGACCTTGGCTTTACACTCCGCAGATCCAACCTGAACAAACATCTAATGCAGGAACAAGGCCAATTAACCTTGCAAGCTACACCACCCAAAGGATCTGCTGCTAAGGTCCTGAAATCAGACACCACAGGACACACAGGTGTTGACAAAAAAAAGTACCATAAGTTGGTGCAAAACACATGAAAAAAGAAAGCATGCAAGAGAGAATCAAAAACTCTGTGTTCTCACTTCTGCACAGCCAACCAACCACTGTGAGAAGTAGGTGTCAATGTTGGATTAACAGCTTTGGAAAACATACAACAACAAATCAACAAAACTCTCAGCCAAATTCAGTTTTAGGTTCCTTTATTGTATGTTTTGTCTCTTATTTGGCAAATTTATTACACTCATAAAATGAGTTTGGGAAGGTGGGCAGAGAGGTTGTAGTCATAACTGTATGTTGTTTCTGAGTTGGAGTGTAGCCAAATAGTTACTGCTACTGGATTATTCCTGGTAAATAAATAATAAATTGAAGAAAACAAGGGTGGTCTAATAATTTTCTCCATGACTGTATATTCTTTGCTGGATCCTTTCTTTTTCTTTTTTGAATGTGTCCTTGTTGGTCCATGCTGCTGAGTATGGTGAGAGGGAAAAGTCTTTACTGTCTGACTGTCAAAAAAAGGTTTGTTGGAGGGCAGGAAGATTATGGAGCATTTCAAGCTGGGAGGGATTTCACACGGCTCCTGTGATCATTGGTAAACTGGGTGCTGGCTGGTCAGCAAAGCCTTTCAGACAGGAGGAGAGTGATGTGCTTATCTGTCTTCCTCTGAAACACAGCTAACTTCAAACACCTGAGAGCAGATGAGGAGCCAGTGGGTTAGGGAGAGTAAATTTAACGGGATGCAGTTGGTTTCATGATACCTGAGTGTGTGCAGGTGAGAGATGTAAACTGTTCTTCCCAAAACCACGACAAAAGTTTAACCAGAATAAACTAGTAAGATTTGTACATGCACAGTTTCAGCCTGCTATCCAAACTCAAATTCTCTATTTCTCCTCTGTAAACACAGCCTGAAATGCATTCCAGTCATCGTCCAGTTGATGTCAGTAACTGGACAACGTGGCGGTGCGAGCTCCTTACATACATCAGAACTGACTATTCACACAACAGCTGACATTCACTGTCTTAGAGTCAATACATTCATCGTGGTCTGTGGAAGAACAAAAGATGGAATTACAGGCCTGCTGTTTAAAGCAGGCTTTATAGCTCTGACCACAGGCTTACCAGATTAGAATTATTACCTGTCGGTCAGAAGGTGATGGACCAAAGTTAAAAAAAAAAAAAAAAAAAAAAAAAACTATCTCAAAATATTAGAATATTTAATTGAGACTTTGAGTGCATTACTATTCAAACAGTATAAATACTGTCATACAATGTTGTCCAGTAGACAGTCACGGAAACGCCCCGGAGGAAAGGACACAGAAGGTCATTGCTGAAATGGCTGGCTGTTGGCAGACTGAAGAGTGTGGCAGGAAAAGGTGCACAAGCAACAGGGATCACTGCAGCCTTGAGCGGATTGTCAAATGGCTCGTTTCAAGAACCTCGGAGAGCTTCACACAGAGTGGACTGCGGTGGTGTCATCAAGTACAGATGTCTTCATGAAAGGAGCTACAATTGTAGCGTTCCTAAAATTGAGCCAATCCTGAACCAGAGACAACGTCAGAAGCATCTTACTTGGGCTAAGACCAAAAAGAACTAGACTGTTGATCAGTGGTCCAAAGTCCTCTTTTAAATTTACAGTTAGTTGTGCCACCTTTAGCAGCAACAGTTGCAACAAAACAATGGATGAGATGATGGAGATGAGTCTCTGACGTTGCTGTGGTGGGATTCTAATCCACTCTTCTTTGCAGAAATGAGGGCTGTACCACAAAGCAAGTCTGACACAGCCAGGCTTTCTTTGTGTAAGTCAGCTCGACAAAAACTACAAATCCCAGTCAGCAATAACAGGTATCACAATGGGGGTTGTTCAGACTGTACACGTTCACATAAAAGGAGGTATTTAATGTGTCATGTGGCTCCAAACAAAATGGTCTGATGGTGTTCCACCTACTTCAGTCAACAGGTTTCAATGTAGAGCACAATATATACAAATATATATCAAATTATGACTGTAAAAAGTGCTGCTACTACAGATGACGCAAGATGGGAATGCTGGTTAAAAAAAACTGTTACTCGTGTTCGTCACATGTAATCACCAATTCTCTAGTCTGTGCTCTATCAGCTGCAGTACCAGCAGTGGTACAACTTCTGAAGGCACGAACTGAAAATAAGACTCTGGATTGAAGCCAGAACTAGCATACGAGTAAACTGTTCCCACGTGAAAATGCATTATTAGGCATTCTGATTGAAAACAGAGCTGAGTTTTAAAAAAAAAATAAAATAAAAAATGCATTAGGCTGCACTGGTGAAGGCCGGGTGAGCAACATCCATGATTAACATCGAATAAGATGAGAAGGGTGGAGACAGAGGTGATCTGGACACACAGAATGCAACAGCCAGAGAGAAAAAGAAAGTTTTTTCTTACAGTAAAGTGTTGTTTAAATAACGTGTACATATTAATCCATCAATTTAATTTTCATCAGTTTCTTCATGAAGGATGAATGGTTAAGTTTGCTTACGTGCAAAAACTGAACAAGTGTAGCAACATATACACAATATGTATGCGTTACAGTTAAACAACACTGGGCAAACCAAAGAAAAAGAAAAGGTATGTTTGAAGCACCAACAACAACAACAAATCAGCATCCAGGACCCACCTTGTCCTTCAGCTAGCAGCTTGCTTCTTGGTGGCTTGGTCGTGGCCTCAAGCTGATGGAATCTGTGAACTCTGTCCCTCACCAAGACAGGATCGTCCCTGGTTTGGAAGGCTAGTGTAGTACTGGGGAAGCCCAGGTCTGCCTTTTGCATTAAGCTATCAATTTGAGCCACCAAGTCAGCCTTGGCTCTCTGCAGCTTGCTGGGGTTGTACTTATGAATGTGAACTACATCCTTACTCTGGCCTAGCAGCATTGACATAAGAGAATAGAGGTCACCTGCACAGACAGACAGAGAAGGACAGGAAAGAGTGGAAATAAAGGACAACGAGATGATAGGGTATGAACAAAGTCCACATAGAGCAAATAGAAGAGTTAAAAAGGCTGGCATAATATTGCTCTGTGAAAAGTATGGTGAAAACATAATAAACAGTGATTATTTCCTGTCCATGATATGTCCTATTGTGGCGACATTTTTAGTTTCCATTGTACTCTCCCCACTTTGGAGACAACGTCCACATCAGTTGTACAACTGTGCAATACAGAAGTCCAACCCGTTTTACTTCTTTTGTATAACTGTATGATGACTTTTTAAACTTATCACAATGAAGAACAGTGAAGAGTGCATTTTGCACACTCATAAAAATGTCTCACGTTCTGCATTTTCAATAATTTATCCCAGATCCTTCCCAGTTTGTAAAATACATCACAGCAGAACTAACCAGGAGAAATCAGCACAAAGGGCAATGGATGCGTACCATTGCTGCTAAATGCTGGTCACTACATTATATTATCATACGGTATACTACAAAACACTGCATATACTGTGATCTACTATCACAGTATATGCAATACATCATTGCAATATGCTGCATATACTGTAAACTATTATAAC
>NW_007579439.1:40495-61681 GCF_000690725.1 Stegastes partitus
ACAGCATACAAATCAACAAGTGTACTGTGCTCTCAAGTCAGCAGAAAAAGTTCAGGAGTGCCACAGAAAAGTCGCAGCTTATGTAGTGAAAAGGCTGCATCCTTTCTCTGATATTGATGTGTTGACATTCAGGCAAACAAAGATAATAGAGCCTATCAGTCTGATTTTTCTCAACAAGAACTGTTTTTATACAGCAAGTTTTTATACCTGTTAGACCACACCAGGGTTTGAGTTTTGTATATGTAGTAATCTGTTTGGTTGAAATTATGCAAGTGCATAAGCACCATGAATAGACATTCATACTTCTCTTTTGTCAACACTTAAATGGGCAGCAGCTGCCTGAACTGTAAGTTAATTGCTTGTAGACTGTTGCCATGTTGCCACTTCAGCAGATTTAAGTGTTACAGTACAATGGATAAACATGAACAGATTATTATTTAATAGTATCATTTACCAGTAGCAGCCAAATCAAACTGAAAGATTTAAATTTAAAAGCACAAACCATCTGTATGTTTGGTTTTATTTTTAAAGTAAGACTCCATACCCAGTAACAGAGCTCAGTGAGCGGCTCTACTGTAACCTGATGAGATGAAGTTTTATCAAAAAGCCTTAATTTCTCTTTCCTACTGGTAGATTTTTTTTCTCCAATACCCTAGTAGTATGTCTCCTCTCAGAACATGTATTCATCACAGTACAGAACAGTATCTAAAACAGTTCTGTCCATTTCTACACTGTGGCTCCACAGCAAATCTAAATGTTACTTAGGGTTGATTTTCTGGAAAGTCCTAGAAAGGCCCTACCAGTGTCTGAACCTAACAGAGCATCACGGGACAGACCTAAAAAATGGCTGTGCACTAACAGTCTCCATCTAATCTGGCTGAGCTTGAACCATTCTACCAAGAAGAAGAGGAGGACCTCCAAGAGAAAGGTGTGCCAAGCTTGTAAGATCATTCCAAATGAAGCTTGAGGCTGCCATTGCTGCCAAAAGTGCTTTAACCGAGCACTAAGTGAAAGGTGTTAATACTGATGTGAATGGGATCTTTCCCAATAAATTTAGACAGCACTCCAAGAACGCTGCTTTTGCTCCGTCATTGTGAAGTATTGTGTGTAGAAAAATGAGAAAGAATGTGTCCATTGTACGATGAGTCTGAAGCTGTCTGGTTACTTTAAGGTCCAGGAGGACTACTTTTGCAGCCCAGTGTAGGTCATTAAAGTTGCTGTTCTTGAACTTACCCGGATCCAGAATCTTGTCTGCTTTGTTTCCATCCAACATCGATCCGTGATCTCGATCATCTGTAGGGGAAACCCAAAGTTTACTTGGAAGAAATTTTACATTCTTGAAAACCTACGATTATGTAAACCAAATGAAGCAAAACAAGAAAGTGCAAATCTAACATTATCACACATTTAAGTTTTATCCAACAAAAAATAACAAATTTTGTACGAGAGGCATGCCTCACCTGTACCTGTCGAGTGGCCCATGTGCATCATAGAGTTCATTTGATCAGGACTGGCTGTGATGGGTACATTGGCCTCGGCTGGAATATGCTCAAACAGCTCTTTGGAGCCAGTCTCCATGCAGTTCATGTAGGGAATAGCATATTTGCTATCCATATAATACATTATGTAGAAGTTGCACATTTCATCATCAGAGGTACCCCTGCAGACAAAAAAATACCTTGGGATGAATCCTTAGTCACTGTATCACATGATGTTTATGTAAACAATGAAGAGCAGCCCTATAGCTGTAACACCTTCTTAAAACTTCCCCGTATACAGTGCCATGGTGATATTCACTGAAAGTTTATTGTAAACAGGTAAATGACATGCCTATTAAATACAATACAGTTCTTATATACACACAATACACACTCTCGTAGACTGAACTCCTTGTAATCCCAGCTGGTCCTTTTGTTCTGTGTTACAGCAGATTCCAGTTCTGCTCTGCATCACTCTAACCAATAAAATCTACTTGAAATCCTGGTGAGTGATCTGTCATGTCATTTTTCACGATAAACATATCAGGTCCTACTAATGTGAAGACAATGGACATCAAATAAATGGAGAATGAAGTGATGAGGCCATTTTTCTAGAACTTATCTTTGACCTTTTGCAGCTGGGCTTGTACCCTATTTGAATGTACAAACATGCCAAATAAAGTAGTAAATGAAAATGTAAAAACTAATTTAAACTCTTAACTTTGCAATTGCTCTCAAGACTCATACAGCTGGACAGCAAGAACAAAGAAACACGAGGTGTGGCAGAGAACACACCATTACTGGAAGAAAACCATAATGCCTGTCTCATCTGTAGCCCCTTTCAGACATGGGATATGGAACATGGCTGGCTTCGTCAATCAGTTAAAGTGATGGCATTTTTATCCTTTAAACGTAGGTCACTTGTCCATTCCTCACTGCTTCATGCAGAGTAATCTACAATTTAGGGCAAATATTGGCGCTGAAATCCTGCCCTAAAACACTTATCTATCTGTTAATGTGACAGCTCAGTTCAGACTTGTGCCATGGTGAAAGTGATATGGAAATGCTACCAGGTTCAACCTTGTAAAATTGCCAGCGCGACTTCTTCAGAAACGTGTCCAGTGTACACATTCAGATATCAAGTTGATGCGTTCAGTTGCTGTCAGGTTAATAAAACAAGTTCATGTCTGAAAGGGGCTTTGGATACATGCCTGTAAGCTGTACTCAATACAAACACAAGTGCAAACAAGAGTTCATCTATTATTCAAGCTGTCTAAGTAGAACCTAGTATCAACTCATATAACTAGTATAAATAGAAAATTAAAAGTCACTTCTGAATTATAGCTAATCACAAATGCAGTGTCAACAAGTAAAAGCTGATGAGCTCACTCACTCACCCTATGTAAGTTTTGGAGGTTCTACCCTCTCCAGTAAACATACATCTGGCCGCAACGGTGTCACCATACTTCACATCCACGTCTTTGTTAGCTGGATAGAAAGCCTGCAGAGAAATCAAATTCACTGGTGAGCAATGAGCAAATCACTTCAAATGGAATAACTGTTGTGATCAATATATATTCTCAGTTGAATTTGGATGTATTAGTCACAATACAGAGTACTCTGTACATCTGAGCTGGTATTTGATACATTAGTAAAGATCTGGGAATATATTTGAGAAGTGTATTTAGATGAATAGAGACATGCTGATATGGGCCCCTGTAGTTGTAAGTCATGTGTTTCTGTTGTCACATATTGGCAGTATAAGAGGTTTAGAATCCCACAGAGTGGTTACTGGTTTACTCACAGACTAATCCCACTAAAATATGAACTGTTCTGTACTGTGTTTTAATGTTCTGTCCACAGACTACTTGAATAACTGTGTTACTGCATCTCAGCAAATTTGAATATCATCAGAATTTAATTCAAAAAGGTAAACTTTCATATAGTATACTATACTATAGTATACTATATTCATTACATGTAAAGTGAGATATCTGAATCCTTGATGAAGGCAAACAGCCTGTGGCCCTGTTGAGGTGTTACTGAAGCCCAGGCTGCTTCGATAGCAGCCTTCAGCTCGTTTGTATTTTTGAATCGGGTGTTTCTTATCTTCCTCTTGACAATGCCCCTTAGATTCTCTATGGGGTTCAGGTCAGGTGAGTTGGCTGGCCAATCAAGCACAGTAATATCATGGTCATAAAAATAATTTGGTAGCACTTTTGGCTCTGTGGGCAGGTGCTAAGTTCTGCTGGAAAAGGAAAGTAGAGGGAAGCATGAAGTGCTCTAAAATCCCCTAGCAGACAGCTGTGTTGACTTTGGACTTGATAAAACTTTCTGTTCTTCTTCACTTTTCCTTCAGAATCTATTTCCAAATTAAATGCAAAACTTACTGTCATCTGAAAAGAAAACTTTGGAACACTGATCAAAAGTCCAGCTTTTTTCTTCTTCGGCCAGATAAGACGCTATTGATGTCTCTGGTTCAGGATTGGCTCGATATTAAGAATGCACTGACACCAGCATTAGTCCACTCTGTGTGAAGTTCTCTAAAGTCCTTGAATTGACTTTTCTAGAAGATCCTCTCAGGGCTGTGTTCTTCTGACCAATTTACTTGAACTTAAAATGAATTATTCAAATATTTAAAGGTATATTTTTATTTTTTGTTTTCAGCTGTAGGCCATAACTATCAAAATTAAAATAGAAAAATGTTCAAAACACTTACTTTTCTGCGTAATGAGCCTCAAATATATTACATTTTTACTTTCTTAACTAATTGATGGAAAATTTGTACCTTTTTCCACAACATTCTAATGTGTTGAGTTGCATTAAATCATCAACTGCTCCATTCAGACAACTGTCATGAGAGTGACAACTTGGAGTGGAGCTGATATATAAAGAATAACTCTATGCATAGACCTGCAACGCCTCATGTTTACTAGTCATATATGCTCTTTCTACGGATCCAGTCTAATAGCTACAGTGATTCGTGTTGGTCTCTGAGTGCTGCCAAAGTGCAGTTGACCAACACTCAACACTATTCCTGACTGAATAATAGGTAGGGACTGAAGCTGTGGCTGTTTTGCTAACATGCTGCTCACGTTATACTTATAGTGTCAATATGG
Organism: Stegastes partitus; assembly: GCF_000690725.1. Classification (NCBI taxonomy): domain Eukaryota; kingdom Metazoa; phylum Chordata; class Actinopteri; family Pomacentridae; genus Stegastes; species Stegastes partitus. The sequence continues at coordinate 45,093 of NW_007579439.1, forward strand.
TGCAACTGTGAGACAAGGCTGTGTTTCTGTATGGAAGGTCCCAGGCAACAGCAAGCAGTGGTGCATTATATAAAATGTGACATTTTAATGGTGAAAATAAAATTTGGTGAGCATTTGCACATTTGACAGTAAAGAAGCACACAGGAGAAGAGGAGAAAAAGATATGACAGAGGACAAAGGCCATGAAAAAGTTGTCTTCTGATTTGATTACATACCTGTGGTAGCTGAGGGGACTGTCTCCCAATCAGGCTCCACTTTCCATCACGGATTCTGTAGCCACTGACTACTTTACCTGTGAAATAAACACTCATCCGGTCTATTACTGATATCGATCAACATCAATCTGAAACAAACATGAAATTCTCTGGTATGACTCACCAAGGCGGTGCGTATGGGTCCTGAAGGCAAACGGGTAGATGGGATATGAAGAGTAGTCACAGGCGATATCCGCATTTGTAACTAAGAAAGACAAACAAAGGATGATAGAGCAGCTGTTCCTAAATAACCCCTCACCTGCTCCTCTTATCATTTCATGCATTCCAATAAATCTGAGTGAACCCATACAGTTTGAACAAAAGTGTGCTATACATCAGTTGTGAGTATATTTGATCTTTTCTATTTTTTTTTCGTGGTAAAGTCTGTGTAACAAAATGTCAAGGAAGCAAATGTATTAGTGTCTAATGTTGACGAAAAGAAATATACCTACATAAAGTTCAACCTACACTGGCTACATCACGTACTGTGTCATAGTAGACTGAATATATGACAGTGACATGGTTTGGGAGGAATTAAATATCTTTGTGTTAAGTCTAAACTTAAAATACATCAAACATACCTTTTTTTCCCGGGAGAATAACTGTGTCCACTGACATGAGCAGGTATATGCCAGCAATGAATGGCTGCCTTTAAAGAGGGAACAAAGAAGAGTTTGAGGAAAGGAGGATTAAAAACTTGGAAATCCTCCTTCATATTTCTTCTTGTCAAGTTATCAATGTGTACACTGGTGCTCCAGAGGTGCAAGCAGCACATTTCAGACTATATATTATTTGTTTCGGGATTTACCCCAAATGTTGATTCTTTAAAGCAAATACTCACGGTTTAGTTGTCATTCTTAAGGAAAGTCCTGAGCAATCTTTATGATGGTCTGCAAAACAGAAAAGTAAAAGAAAGTTGCCAAATTTATCTTTTCCTCTGAATGAGCAGTAAAACAATGGCACTTCAGTCAAATTCTGCTTCCTCTGTATGTCTTCTTCTGATTTCTGCAGGGAAGTCTATCGTTGTTTTCGTGGTGACTGTACAACAGCAATATAGTTAAATGAAAGTGATATTAACAGGTGGTAAACAGAAAATAAGTCAGGCAATCATCATGGCACATGTAAAAAAAAAAAAAAGGAAAGTCAAAGGACATTTGAAGGAATAATAAATGACATAATAGCATAAATTACTGACCATTTCTTTTATTACTAATGTCTCTGATCACTCATTAAAACCCTAAAAACTCATCTCAATGTATCAAAATTACATACTTTTATTTTTTTCCCCATTCAAATAACCACATCCTGCATAAATGGCTCTGATGAAACGTTGCTTTCTCTAGAATGTGCAGATCTATGAAGTGTCTTCTACTTGCCGTTTCTCAAACAATGCAAAAGTACTCTACACTACCCAATGCCAAGTTGTACTAGAATGGGCAATTCCTAGAGAAATTGTGAGTGTGACTGCAAAAAGCTACTGCAAATGGTATTTGATTGAGCTTGTATTGTTCAACACATGTACAGTAAGAAGCTGGTTTTGAACCTGAATTCACAAGATGCTCATTATGTTTCATCATGTTTTCCTTTTCCTACACAGTCCATGATGCTGTTAAATGAAGGATCAATAGAGGATAGAGGCACTCAAAGACCACAAATGACCACAAGCTGCCACAGCAGTGTTTTAGTATTTTGATCTGACTGAGTCACATGAGATGAAACAAATCCGTCATTTGAGGGAGTGACACAAAATAAGACGACAAGTCAAACAAATTGTACACCCATATCTCCAAAACTAAATATTTTTAGCAAATGAAAAGTCACACATTAAAACATCATCTCAGGGAGTATTTTAAGTCTCTAATGGGGTCTATGAGTGTATCTGTGTCAGAGCAGTGGCTTTTAAAGCCATGCTATAGTATGTGGAATTAAACACTCCTGGATCTTTCCAGACCTTCAATGAATAAGATGAGTTTGATTGCAAAATTATCTCCAGGATTTTAAAATGTCCGTATTTTACTTTAGGCTAGGACTCACCTCTGAAAGCACCAACATCTCCATAATGAATCTGCAGCACAAAGTAGGACATTCCTGAGTTTCTTCCAACTTTAAAGCCAACATCTGACAATGAAACAGAAAAACAGCAGTTTAGGAAAGATATAAAACCACATTAGGATGAAACACCAGAGGAACAAATGATAGAAATATGTGCTACTGTACATTAAAACCTATTTTAAAATACTAACTTTGCTTTATTTAAAAAACAAAACAAAAAGTCCTTCTAAAAAAAGTAAGCATGAGGATCTACGGACTACATATTAAGGGGTAATGTTTCTGGAAATATAGAAATCTTTGAGTGTGTGTGTGCGTGTGTGCGTGTGTGTGTGTTTGTCCTTCGCTTTTCTCAACAGTGGTTCATCTGATCTACTTCTCACTTGGTGGGTGTATTGCTGGGGACCCAACAAAGTGCAGTGTTGAACGTAAAGTCGTTCAGATGACAAAAAAAAAACAAAAAAGGGCAAACATAGCCAGTAGGTGATGACTGTGGGCTTGAGGCTACTCAGCAACATAATGACGTCATTGGTTACAGTATTGGTTTGTTACACAAACGGTTGTGTTCACAATCCTCTCAAGTGTGGGAATATTTTAGACAGAGACCAACAATATGGAGGTCTGTAAGCACTGCAAACTGAAAGTGGTTGTTCACACAAGGACAACTGCTGCACAAGCACCTGAAGTGAAAGCATACCAAAGCCCTTTGGTAAGACTTTGGCAACAGGCAGCACTGTGCTGTCTACTGTTTGACACAGGCTGTCAGGCTTATCAACACGAAGAATGCATTCCGGTAGTAGTATCACTTCAGATTTGCTTTTTTAATTTGTCTGCTTCACTGCTGTTATGGTAGCATTACAACATATGTCACCTCACATTGTCATTCACCCGTTTGATATTTCATGTTTACTTTTTTGATCATGTATGAGTTACAAAATGATATAAACAAATGTTACAACCTATTGTGACAGTCCATATATTGTTTATTTCCCACCCTAATGCAAAAATACATTCTAACTAACTGCACATTAGCCCAGTGAGTCCTTGTCATTATCATTTTGAAGTTTCAGTCAAGCACTTTAGCAGAGACACTGATTATCCAGTTCAGGAAAATGGTTGCTTTGAAATACAGTCATTAAATCTGTCTGTGTCTTTGGAAATGTTTTTCTGATCAGGCATCTGAAAAATGAAGTCTGTTAACATTATTACCAGCATACCACACCTGAAAATTAGAGGATTAATTAAATATAGATTTTTTGTTATTTATCAAAAAAATTAAATAATCTTTATAATAAGTGATAATTATTAGAATTGATATCTGTTAAATTAATTGACTAATGAAAAAAAAACCCAATCATATCAATAAAAGAAAATGATTGTTAGATGCAGCCCTAGACTGCATGAACTCAGGGCAATGCAAAGAGCGCCAGTCTTGTTTATGCTTGTTGCTGTTTAAGTTGTCGGCAAGTTTAATGTAATGGGATGGTAACACTACACAGTCTGTGTCAAGTCAATAGTTGTTCTGAAGAGGGCTTGGTCACTGATATTGAGAAAGCTAGAAGCAGCAGTACTGGAGGCAGAGCAACCGGCTGCACTAGTATAACTCTATATGGAGTCTCTGATTGTGTGCATGTGTGTCAGTTGGTGTATCTGTTGTGTGCTTATGCCAACAACCGTTCATCTGAACTACTTCACACTTGGCAGATGTACTGCTGGGAACTGAAAGGAGTGCCATGTCGAGTATGAAGCAGTTTGGATAGGGGGTTCTCATGCTTTCGCTAAAAGTTGTTTTCTGTTACGAATTAACAACAGTATGTTTTAAATGATGTCCTCAGCCTTCGCCGTTGGGGACGTTGACAGCTAATTCAGTTTCTTAAGGTCAACTCGTGGAAAAACAACACGCAAACTTATTACCATGTAGTCATGCATAGGAAGTTGTTTTGGACGGCATCTTTAATGGCAGCCATCCGTCCTACTATTTTATCACCATGCTGGTTATGCCAGTTATGTATTATCATATGGTTATCAGTCCATTCCAAACCGCAACATTTTGAATGAGCGCTGCACTAGTTTTAAATAAACTCTTTATGTGGCTGAATACAACTAGAGGTCAGTGATTAAATATGACTTTATGCAATTGTGAACCAATTCCATTAGAGACATACCTTTGGGTAATTTAGTTGGGGGTGCATTCCGAGCCCAGGCATACATAATGGAGGCTACGTCCTCACAAGTGCCTTGTACACTGCCGCAATCCCTTGAGAAAGAAGCAACATAATCCATATCACTTTGTGTTGAATGAACAGATGGAACACACAGTAAATCACAATGGCAGACAAAGATCAACACAAACATCTGTCCCCACTTAAGCCATTTGCTGTGGTGGTATGACAGCACAAAAGCTATCCAAAAGTACAAGATCAAGGGTAACTAGGTTATCGGTCACATTCAGAGTAGTTCCACAGCCAGACTGGGTTTGTAGAGTAGCACAGCACAGGGGATGGTGATACAATAGATATTGTTGTAATAAATAGTTAAATCAGCTTTTAAACAGAATTTTGCGCTTTTGAAGGAAACCAGAATGGGCTGGAATCAACAACACACGATCGCTATACAAGTGCATAACAACAGGAGTGAGTCAGTATAAATACTATTACTATCATTTAGCAATAAAGACTTCCAGTCATCATCGTATATCTACACAGACTATATCAAAGACAGCTTGTGTTTTGTTATAATTAATTATGTTTCGAGCTATTATGTATTCTAAATCTGTATTTTTCCACTGAGTCTATAATTCTGTTTTGCATTTTTCTACTGAGCACAATAAACATCCTTGAAGATAACATGGCCAGTGAGAACTGGAGGACAGTCTAAACTCCCCTCTTCTATCAGTTGCTTTAGATACACGGCTTTTGAACCACACACACACACACACACACACTAACATTTTGTATTCGATCCAAGCAGTTTCTGTTTACATTTCAGTGAACTTCCACATGAACAGTGGTTAGCCTGTTCACGTCACAGTAACTGGCTAATTATACTCGGTTGCGCACAAGTCCAACCTCTGTGCAGGGCAGGACCAGGCCAAGAAGATAAATGTGAACCATTTCCGGATAACGGACCTCCTTCTGATAGAGCTCTCATGACAGCCCTGTCACTCGGAGCCCAGCGCTGCCTCACTTGTGACCTAAAAAAATTCTACATCTGAGAACTAAAGATTTCTCCGGTTTGTTCTTGGGCTTCCAACTAAAGAATCGGGTCTAACAGTTTACTGCTGGTGTTCAGGGCACAACTTTAAACAATCAAAAGCAACCTGCTCGTAGCTCCTATAGGATATGCTCGGGATAGGGCTGTGATCATAGTGGGGATATCAATAACACTGCAAACTCTTGACCTGGCTATGTAAAGTGCCCTAGTAGGTTATGATTTGTTGCTGTATAAATACAATTTCAATGAATTAATTTAAATAGAATAAACAGGTAATGGTGATGGAACAGTCATTGTAACACAACCCTTGATTTGAGTTGTGCTGCTCTTCACACTTTGCCCTTATATGAATAGACCAGAATTTGAATAATGACCAAACCTTAAAAAATTGTTTTCCATGTGCGTCCTATACATTTTCATTTTTTAACCATAAAACTCCAAAACTCTGTACTTACTTGTGTCTTTACAAAGTATACAGTTGAAACCAGAAGTTTATATACACTGTATAAAAAGACACATAACCTTGTTTTTTCTCACTGTCTGACATTAAATCAGACTGAACTTTTCCAGTTAGAATTACCAGAATTATTTCTATTTGCTAAACACCAGAATAATGAGACAGAGAATTATGTACTACTTTCTTCAAAGTCAGAAGTTTACATTCATTTCCTCAGTATTTGGGAGCATTGCTTTTAAACTATATGACTTGGGTCAAACGTTTTGGGTTTCCCTCCACAAGCTTCTCACAATAGTTTGATGAATTCTGGCCCATTCCTCCTGACAGAACTGGTGGAACTGAGTCAGGTTTGTTGGCTGCCTTGCTCACACACGTCTTTTCAGCTCTGTCCACAAATTTTTTACAGGATATGGTTGAGGGCTTTGCGATGGCCACTCCACAACATTGACTTTGTTGTCCTGAAGCTTCTTTGTAACTAATCTGGTGGTATGCTTAGGGTCATTGTCCATTTGGACGACCCATTTGCGCCAAAGCTTTAACTTCCTGGATGATGTCTTGAGATGTTGCTCCAATATTTCCACATAATGTTCTTTCCTCATGATGCATCTATTTTGTGAAGTGCACCAGTACCTCCTGCAACAAAACACCCCCACAACATGATGCTGCCACCCCCGTACTTCACAGTTGGGATGGTGTTCTCAGGCTTGCAAGCTTCCCCCTTTTTTCTCCAAATGTAATAATGGTCATTATGGCCAAACAGTTCAACTTTAGTTTCATCAGACCACAGGACATGTCTGCAGAAATTAAGGTCTTTGTCCTTGTGTGCATTTGCAAACTGTAATCTGGCTTTTTTATGTTTCTTTTGGAGTAATGGCTTCTTCCTCTCTGAGTATCCTTTCAGCCGGTACAGGACTCGTTTCACTGTGGATAATGACACACTGACCAGCTTCAGCAGCATCTTCACGAGGTCTTTTACTTTTGTTCTTGGGTTGATACGCACATTTCAACCAAAACACTTAATCTCTGGGACACAGCACCCGTCTCCTTCCTGAGCGCTATGATGGCTGGACATTCCCATGGTGTTTATACTTGCATATAATTGTTTGAACAGATGAATGTGGAACCTTCAGGCATCTGGAAATTGTTCCCAAGGATGACCCAGACTTGTGGAGGTCCACAATTCTCTTCATGATATCTTGGCTGATTTCTGTTGATTTTCCCATGTAGTCACTAAAGGAAGCAGTGTGTCTGAGGTGCGCCTTAAAATACATCCACAGGTGTTCCTCCAATTAACTCAAATGTTGTCAATTAACCAATCAAAAGCTTCCAAAGCCATGACATCATCATCTGGGCTTTACCTAATAGTTTGAAGGCATAGTAATCTCAGTGTATGTAAACTTCTGACTATGAAGAAAGTATTAGAATATTCTCAAAACAATTCTCTTTCTCATTATTCTGGTGTTTGGCAAATAGAAATAATTGTGGAAATTCTGACTGACCTAAAACAGGAAAAGTTTAGTCTGATTTAATGTCAGACAGTGAGCAAAAAAAAGATTTTATGTCTTTTTATACAGTGTATGTAAACTTCTGGTTTCAACTGTACATACTATACCTGATTAAAAAAACACTTTATTTTTGTATATTTAAAGTTGGGTATTACCAGAAGCTTTTGGTGGACACAGGGGTCTGGCAGCCAAACAACAGCATGTGATGAACTGTGTCCATACTGGCATGTGGTATGAAGTCCACTGAGGAGGAAAAGCACTGTGGTTAAAAAAAAGCAAAATTCTCTTTGGCTCCACAAACAAATCCTGGCCTGCGCCATGTGGCCCATGGTCCGATAACAGCAAAGTTCACGGGGAATTAAACACATTTTACAGCCTTTAAGCGTGTAAACAGACCAGCGCGTTGACAAACAATGTCATAATCGGACTAGTGAAAGGGAGACAATGTTTAATACAGGTGCATCTCATATAATTAGAATATGGTGGGAAAAGTTCAAGATTTTTCATCAGACATTGTGAAAAGTGAAAGTTATACACATTCTAGACTCATTATACATAAACTGAAATATGCCTATCCTTAATTTGTTTTCACTTTGATGATACAGCTTACAGCTCGTGAAACGCCCCTAAAATAAATTTCAAAATATTACAATACTTCAAAAGATCAACAAAGATAAATTTTAAAAAGGATATTAAAAAAAATGCAGAAATATCAAAACTCTGAAAAGTATGTTCATGTATGCTCTGTCAACAGTTTGTCAGGGCTCCCTTTGATCGAATTACTGCAACAATGCAGCGTGGCATGAAGGCAAACAGCCTGTGTAGACTGACGGCTCCGTTTGACTGCAGGGCATGAAAACTGACGGTCAAGCGCAAGAAACAAGCACAGACGGAAGGGACGGAGAGACGAGACAGTCATTTTTCAAAATAAAACACCCTGCAGATTCCGCTGGAAATAAAAATAAAACAATAAAACGTTTTTATTCTTTCTGTGCGGCCCGGAACCAAATGACCCTCAGTCCGGTACCGGTCCACAGCCCAGTGGTTGGGGACCACTGCTGTAGAGCACCAGTCAGGGATTTCAATTTTACTATGGATGCTTTACCTTGTGATTTTGTACCATTAAATGCGCAATTACCACTTTACAAATAGAACATTCATGCACAGTACGGGTAAGGGCGACTTAGTCTATGTGGCAATTGTTGGTCTTCTAAATTAGCGTTTAAAGTAGTATCAAATAGGTGGAAGTCGATAAAAGTCACGTCTATTCACTAATAAAAACGATGTGTCGGCTACAACATTTGTTAAGCACTGTATAAACATCTCAAGACAATTTGTTAAAATACAGGTAATGCACCTTGAAAAAAAAAAAACATGTATCTAGGATGTCTTCAAAAAAAGTGATTCACTGTCTTTACATTAATATCATCCGTATTCTATACATTGCTTTATCCTCTGTGGGGTCATGTGGGAGCTGGAGTCTATCCCAGGCTGAGATTCAAAACCAGGACCTTCGAGCTGTAAGACGACAGTGCGAACCACCGCGTCACCGTGTCGTCCTTTACGTTAACATGATCTCAGTTAGTAATTATGAAATAAAATTTGAAAATGTATTTTAGGTTATAGAAGTACAATTGAAGAAAAAACAAAATGGCTCCAGTTAACAACACATGGATAGCATAAGAAAAAGGTCGATTTTGTCAACTCATCTATGCTGTCAGGTTTTGTGTCTGACACACAGATACAGGTACAGCTCACAAAATTAGAATATTAGGTAAAAAAACACTAATGGACTATGTAAAGACAAGTTTTTATTAGTGCAGCTATAATTGCTACCATGACGTCTGCTGCTGCTACCTTTACTCCCTTCTCCCTGCCACTTTTACTTAGACATCTTATCCAGCAGCTTGCAGCTGACCAACATCAGCCCACAGAAAAACGTAATATCAAGTCTGTGCACATTCCAATGACTGCTGTCATGAACTAAAACTATTTTACAGAAGACACACTCACCAATATATGCATCTCGACTAGTTGGAACAGGATATGCCATGCAAAGGTAAGTGTCCGACTGAAACATTAAACAACACAATGATGAGATTAATTACCGAATAATACAGATTAGTCATCATACAGTGCTTCCTCTGCAGAATCCACTTGATTAGTTGGGTCTTGCTCTGCTAGAGGATGTCTTTTTTTTTCCTTCGTCTAACAGGTTTCCAAATCTAACTGTGATGTATCAGAGAAACAGACTCACCCCAGTCGGGGTAACACCCGGCATCCTTAAATCCACAGAGAAGTTGTGAAAGTTTGTAAAGACCGGCTGCTGCCTGGTTCTGGATAAACAGTCGCTGGGATTCAAGATAGCTTCCTGAGACCTTAGGGAGTAACACAAAAACCTTGTTATAACATCTGATATAGATATAGAAATAGACACTCAGCTACTGACAGTAGATAACAATTTGTACTGGACTCATATGTCTTGCTATGTTTCATCACAACAACCAATACACCACTCATATACAGTCACTTCAGAACCTATTCAGACCACTTCCCTTTTTTGCTCACTTTATTGTGTTGTAGATTTAATTTTAACTGGCTAAAAATGGGCTTTTCCCCATCAATCTATATATTTTAACCTTTAATGATGAAGTGAAAACATGTTTTTAGAACTGTTAGTAAATTCATTAAAATTCTCTTATTTATAAAAAAAATAGTCATATCCATACTGTGGCCCCGGTCAGATGCATCCTGTTCCCGTTAAAAATCCTTGTTATGCATCTAGAACCTGACTAGAGTCTATCTGTAGTGAGGTAAGTTGACTGGGAATTGTCTCAATTAATACGGAGGGCTTCGGAAAAGAAGCATAGAATGGTGAGCACAGGTCTGCAAAATTAAATGAAAATCAATCATTTTTGACTTTCCACAATTATATCAACATGATTGCAGAATTTACATTTGAATGTGGTCTGCTTGTAGAAAATCCAGCACTTAGAAAGTAGCCCATGTGCACAGCAACCTTTGATTTTAATTAAATTTTGATGTGATATTTAAATGCCTTTTGTCACTCTATTCAAAGTAATTTCTGGTCACAAACCTGCCTGAGTGAACTGCAGCGGCCTAGCAACATCTACTGCACATCAGACGTTTAGCAAAAAATGGTAAATTGTAGTGTCTATCGATAAGCAGATGTTCAGCAAGTGAAAAGTTTAGCTCGTGCCCAGTTTATGGGTGTGATATCAAACAACCTCGAGGTAAAGACCCTTGACAAAAAAAGTCTATTTTTTCAGATTAAATATTTTGTATATATCAAGTCACTGTCAATCTTTTAATCAATGCAAAACTAGGGTATGCAAATTATTCATCACAATGGAGGGTCAATTAACATCATGCTCTACCAAGAACAGGGGGTGAGGAGGTGTGATCAAACTATGTGGTGCTACCAATGAAAAAGTTAGCCTGGAGCCCTGAATGTATCACCAGTGTATTTTATTCAAGACAAAAAAAAGAGCTTTTCTTCTTACCGTGTAGATCCGTACAGGGAGGGTTGTATTTCCAGGCTGTCGCTGTGACAGAAGAATGCTAGCACCACTACACAGAACACAGGGATCCTCATCATGCCTGGTTATTACAGCGTAATTAGCTGCTGGGCTGCCAAAGTGAAAGAGAGGCTGTTAGCACTACATTTTTACTATATATAATTGGTAAATAAAGTGCACAGTAGAGTGGCTGTCACACCTGTTGTTTCCTCTGAGCTTGGTTGAGAAGTAAAGATGCCAGGGAAGATGTAAGTATATCCCAGTAGAGGCGTCACTCCTTCAGCATGTTGGATTGTCATTTACCCCTGGTTCCTGCTTCAAAGGTCTCTCTGGAGACACCGCCTGAAAAAAAGCATATGTGTTAACTGACTGTCAAAGTGATGTGACAAGAAACACAGATGCAGAGCAGAGATTAGACACATCGTAACACAGTCAGCACATTTTACTTCTCTATTTACATGTGATGAAGAAAGTCATTCTCTTTTATCTTGATGGTCACCAGACTCTTTGATTCCACCAGCCCTCCTAACAATGTAACAGCAGTTAGGTCTGCACCATGAACAGTGCAGCATGGACACAGTGAACATTATACAAGCATAAAAATACAGCTGAATTAACTGCACAGCAGGAGTCTTCAACTTTTGTCACACCACATCATTTGACAAAATTAGGATTTTGGCAGTGCAGAGCAGCAGGTTTGCAGTGACTGCTGGTTAACATGAAGTTTTAATGAGCCGCCCTTCATTCACTATTTCACACTTGTTCTGCTGTCAGTAAAAACAGAAAAATATGTAAATTACAAAAGAATTTTGGGAATTCAGCTATATTAAAATACAGTACATGTGAGAACAGAGAGGACAGAAACAAACAGATGTAATACCTCCGTATTTATGCAATTTTGTTATATCTGAAAATACATAGAAAAAGTAATTACTGGACTTAACTCCAGTTATAGCATGTTATAGTATGGACAAACTCAGAAACAGAGCAACTTACTGAATGAGAAACCATGTCTCTGATTTATATGTCTCTGAGCATAAGCCATGGTCTTACAATTGTTACAGATTGCATCAGATTTTTCCATATTTCCAGACAACCTGTAATTAGTCTATGAAAGAACCAAAATGCATGACTGTGTGGGAAAAAAGGCATCATTTCATCATAGAAAATTCAGAGTTATAAAAGTGACTGGTAAGGACTGCCATGACAGACATGGTTGTACTAGTGTATGTAAACCTTTGTTAACAACTGTACTTTTAAATAGGGATGAGAATCACAGGGTACCTCACGATACGATACGATATGATACGCAATACATGGCTCACGATACCAATACTATCACGATACTGCGATAATCGATGTATTGCAGGACATCACATAACGATACATCCCGATATCTGTAACTGAAAAATACAAAATAGCTGTAAAAAGGTTAAGTTCATTATTTATTTATTTATTTGCTGCAAGTTGGTGTCACGTTCACTGGATTTGACACAGATTTGGATAAACCACTTAACAAAAACTGCCTACAGTCTTGCCATAGGCCTCTTTTACAAACACACTGACTGCAACTTACCACCAATGCCCACATGTGCCATCACATTTCTTTATAAAAGGCAAATTTAAAAAAAAAAAAGAAAAAGAAAAAGAAAAAAAAAGAAGGTGCATTAGTGCATAACCAGCTAGTGTATGTAAGATGCCTCTCTATTTTGGATGAGATGGCTCACTTGGTCTGCATTGAACATCTTTTGTCGGCATCTGTATGGTGTCTGTGGGCTCTACCACACTGACGGCTACGTAAGTAAAATAATTCTTCCTTCCACCTTGTCTGTGTCCCTTATCAACAAGCTGTGGCGATTTGGACTTACAGCCATGACTTGGGGTTGTGAAAGCTGCTGCAGAGGAAAAGAGGGCACGCCCACTCTGTCTGCAGGGAGTAGAAGCAGAGCTGCAAACACACACACACACACACACACTGCCCCACTATTGCACATTATCATTATTGATCAGAAGTGTTGCTCTTAGAAAACGCTGCAGATCAATGAAAGTGCCAATATTATTAAAACACAGTGCGTTTTTAACTGCAAAGTATTACGACACTTTTCTTGTGTCGATATACAGTGCAAAGCCGGTGGCCTCAATACAGAACACACTGCTGATAATCTGTAGGTCTTTACAAAGAAAACTAAAAAGGAATGGAAGTTTCAGATCTCATGAATGGCACACACACACAGACAATGCTAACAGCATTGAAAAAGCTCTAAAACATGACTACACATGGATCCAGGGTTTTGGCCACACTTCATACAGTTGACAAAGCCATCAGAATGGACAGAGTATCTGTAACACTGCAGGCTTCGTTAAACCAAATCTGCCATTACCAGATTACCAAACCTTTCATGTCACCGTATACTTGAACATGAACTCATACATGAGGAACCCACTTATTTGAATGCTTCACACAATTATGGTGGAAATATTCTAACAGCAGCAGTAGAAAGCTGTGTGTGCAGTTCTGGCAGAGGACACAAATCAAGCTTTCGGCCTTCAGACTAGATGCTATGTTTGGCTAACACCAAACACTGCAGATAAACACAAACACATCCACGCCATGAGCCTTGAACCGTGTTGCTTTAAAGACAACAAGTTGTGGAGTGGACGAGTCAGAGCCCAGACCTCAATCTAATTTAGAATTTGTAGCTGGAATTGAAAAAAGGTTGTTCATTCACAATCCCCATGCCATCTGACAGCTTGAGCAGTTGTGAAAAGACTGGGGTAAAACTGCAGTGTCCAGATGTGCAAGGCCGACTGAGACCTACCTTCACAGGTTCAATGCTGTAACTTGGTAAGTGGTGAATCTACTACTGATATGATGAATCTAATACTGACTTGAAAGGGGTGAATACCTTTGCACTTAGTTCAGGTTTTATATTTATAATTAAGAGACATTACTGTTTAGTAATCGGTTTCACTTTTACATTAAAATGTAAATTCTTCGTCAATTCTTGTCAAAAAAGTATGCAATCATGATCCAATGTTGAAAAGTAATAAATGGTACAAACTTCCAAGGGGGGTTAGAACTATTTATAGGCACACAACATTACTTCAGTTGTCTGAGTTTGCCTACAAGTACCTGGATGTTGCTGCATTCAGCTGTGCTTCTGAACGAGCATTCACCACCTCACAGATTATTGTTGACACAAGACAGCCAAGACTAACACGACATTAACAGAGAACACCGACATCTTAGTCATGTTCCTTTCCAAAAACCCTAAATTGGTGAAGAAATTGAAAGTCGCAATGATCAAGTAATTTAAGACACTAGGATCTCCAAAATTGTGGGGCATAATCACACTATTGCATTCAGCACAGTTTTTTTAATACCAAGACTGGGTAAAATAAATAAATAAACACTCTAGGGCTTACTTATTAAAAGAATAAGCTCCAACTATACCGGACATCTGAATGGGAGATGATAGTTGTTTGAAATTGTGAATACTTCCTGTGCAGTGGCAGGATGGGAACATGGACATAAGCATCCTTCAGATCAGTGAAGGTCATCCCATTGCCTGGCTGGACACATTCCAGTAATTGTTTGACTGTAGCGTGCAACAACAACAACAACACTGTGCAATTTGTCTGTTCACTGTGTGCAAGTATGTTTCCTGAGTTTCCTGAGAACTAGGAAATGTAGGGAGGAAAATGCCCTTCTGGGCCTGCAACTAAAAGATCGTCATTAATGCTTCTTATCTCAGGGGTGACTTTATTTCTTCATCCACCACCGGTTCCTGTTTAGCATTGGGCTGAGCAGTGTACAGTGAAAACATGCACACAGCTTTCGCAACATCTTGTTGCAACACCATACAGCACACACAGATATTGCTCTTAGAAACAATAACAGAAACAACAAAAGGTTCTGAAGAGTGGCTACTCTTCACTAGAGCCAACGCTGACAATGATGGTTACCACAAGTGCGATAAGTGTTTACCATGTAAGCATGAAAATACAACCAGTCTATCAAAACATCCAACCACAGTTCATCATATACAAGTAGAGAAAAATAGTTTTCAACTGCCCAGCTCTGAGGGCATTTTTCACTGTCCTAGCTGTTATCAATGCAAGCAGTCCAGCCCACAAATGGATTTCAGTTGCATAAGCACAGGCTACCTATTAAAGCCATTAGCCAGATGATTGTTTGCCTATGACTGTGTTCATAAATTCAGTCTGAAATGTCAGAGCATCATCTTTCAGTGAGAAATTCCATTTCAACGCGCTCAAAGCAAAGCACATGTAGTGATTTGGGGTTCTTGCTGGCTTTCCACATTGATTGTTTACTTTATCAAAACTTAATAATGCACAGTAAAACTACAGTGAAAGAAAAAGTCCTCTAATGGTTTATGTAACGTTAAAAGTGGAAGAGAGGAAACAGAAAGTAAAGCAATGTTAATTCTGTTCATCGTTTGTGTTTTTTGCACATAGCACAAACAACCGATTACAGTGATGCTTAGGTACCGGATGTCGATGCTAATCAAGAGCAGCTCTATTGCCAATGCTGCAGGACTCTAATTACACATCTTTCAACAACATTAAAACTAAAGTGACTAACTGCATCACTGATACTCCCTTGTTTTTAGCATAAACACATTCAAGCAGTGGCAGTAGATACAGAAAGACATCCTAGACTGTAAAGTAGGTGCAACAGCATTTGTGGACATCTGTTCCAGAGGAGCAGCTGTTTCCAGGAGTTGGTCTAAATATAACTACAATGAACAAGTTCTTCTATCACGATCCTTCCATGCCTGCAGCAGAATGTTACAGATGTTTCACCTGTCTGTTGTCACAAGTGTAATTTTCTTCGTAGCCATCTATTAGGTCCAGAAGAATCAGAACCAATGACACTAAGGAACTGGCTGGCTCAGAGGCTTCTTCAAGTCTGCCACAGAAAGTCATTACACTCCCCCACTGCAAACATGCTGCACAATGACTACCCACAGTCTGTATTTATTTGCACTGTAACAGTTCTATCATATCTTATTCTACATATTTTTATCTTTTACAGTAGAAGTTAATGCGCATGTGTATATATTTTTTAAAATAATGATTTTCTTTTTGTGCTTCATGTCAGC
Organism: Stegastes partitus; assembly: GCF_000690725.1. Classification (NCBI taxonomy): domain Eukaryota; kingdom Metazoa; phylum Chordata; class Actinopteri; family Pomacentridae; genus Stegastes; species Stegastes partitus. The sequence goes on from NW_007579439.1 coordinate 61,236, forward strand.
TCAAAGTTACTATCGATCTATTTAAACGTACATAATGACCCTACATAAACCTGGAATCTGTCAGATATGTAGAATGCAAAACATTATTCAACATCAGAACCTGCACCAATGAAGCTACCACTGTTGTGCCATGTACGTAAATGTCCAGATCACTCTCAATTTAAAGAAACACATATTTCTTTTGCTGTGGGATGTGGCAGGCATGCATGAAATTCAAAGGCAAGACTGACACACAGCTGTGTGTTGGCACGAAACAGGATGTTAGTAGGTCTTCTAAGGTTTCTGTAAAATCTCAAATTACATTCAGCGACACTTGCTCAACATTATTGTGAGATTCAGACTTACATGTAACATACTTAAGATCTGCCTAAGTCACATTAAAAGCTGTAATTTGACAAACATTTTAATATGTTATGTAAGACATGCATCTGGGTGGCGTACAACTA